>NC_133024.1:68173593-68324791 GCF_048771995.1 Taeniopygia guttata | reverse complement strand
ACAGATAACTCTCCCAAGTGAGCTTGCCTGAAGAGATCCTGAACCAGCTGTGTGGCAATGAACAATAGTTGAGTGTAGGTTCCTCAGGTTATAGAGGCTGTCATGTCCCTTCCATGCTAACAGTGAAGCAGTTTCCCACAAGAAACACTTAGATGACTGCATGTCTTCTTTGTGTCAGAGGAAGCATATTATGGTTTCGTGACAACCTTTCCATATAGTGAAAGGTGACAAAGTACTGAGGAGGATATGTTTGATTTGACTATTTTTGGCATGTTTAATGATTCTCAAGTGTTTTATTTTAATACTAACATGGTATGTAAAATACCAGTTGACTGATTACTTACCCAGCAACATTACTGATCTGAAGAGAAGTATTCTTCAGAGATTTTGTGTGAATGGAGTGTAGCACTGTTTTTAGCTCTGTGACAATGGGACAAAGATGCTGACTAAATGTTGTAATTAGAATCCTTAGGAATCAAAATGACAGCAGAATTTGTTCCAGCTTGTCATCCAATATCTGTCTCATCTGGGTTCTTCACCCACCTCCTTACTTTGAGAGAACATTTAGTAACACCTCTTTTAATATGTCCAATGTGTTTGGAATTAGATGGTGCTAATAAATATTGACTTGCATATGACATCACATAAGACTCACTTATTTTATAAACTGTGGAAGATTAAAAGAAATATGGGGGGTTTTTTCCACTTGACATTTTGTGTATTCAGGCTTCTTTTTTACACATTTAGGACTTTAAAAAAATCAAAATAATAAAATATACAACTTTTTTGAAATTGTTGCTTTGTCTGAAGAACTGGAGCTTCAAAAATGTCTTGTCAGCTTAATAATAAATTATTAAGGTGAGCAGTATTATAATTTCTGTTACAATGCCTTTGTAAGCTTTTATTTAAACACTTCTGAAAGGAAAACAGCATGTACTTTCAGCAGGTATTCTGTTCTTTTTTAGTACTGTGGAATGTCTGACTTCTTAGAATATGAAGCTAAAATTGTATTTATACTGAAGCAAACAGATCTTGAATCTGATGACACAGCAGCTAAGCCAGGCTGGGATTTGAGCTGTTTTATAATAAAATTTGGGGGTTAATTTATATAACACGTTTAAAGTACTTGAGTTGAGCTCCACTGTTTTATAGGAAACTGAGAATAGTGATTGTAAACTTTTTAAAAAATGTTTGTGGTGTAGAATTGGGTGACATCTCTCGAGTCATATTCTACTCCTGCTCTTGCAGAGAAGCAGAGGGTACTTAAAAAAATTTAGCAAGCTACAAGTTAAACTTGTAAGGAAAAGAGATCTCCGAAGGCAGTTTCTGAGTCTTATTCCAGTAATGAGTCTATGAACATTATTCAGCCTTTAAACCAAAATTAATCATGACTAATTCGTAACCATTTTTACTTATCATAATATTGTCAGTTAGTTAAAATAGCTTTTCTCTTCTGCTCTCATTTTTAAGAGAGAGATAGACTTTCTTCTCTGCTTTGTTTTGGCAGGCTATAAGCATTTTGTCTTGGCTTGCTGGTTTTCTTTGAGCAGTAGACTCTCCTTTCCTCTGGGTGTAGGCTTGGGCTTTCTTTGCCCTGTTGCAGTTGGAATTAATCGTCCCTGGATGGGCCAGAATTATGTGTAGCGTTTCAGGTAATGTCTTATAGCTGTCTGTACTCCTCTGTTGCAGCAGTAATTCCACTGGCGCCTTATTTATTACAGGTTGAGTCAAACTTGTCATTCGCCTTCCAGTCTGAAAGGTGCCTTTCTGCATCAACTACAATCTGCTTTGTGTTCCAAGGTCCTGCTTGGCCATTTTTCTGTTGCAAGGCCATGGCATGACTGTTAATGTATGATGTTTGTTTTTGGATCCCCTGGTGAAACTGATGTAGCCTTTTTGAAGCATGAGATGATGATTAGAGTTGGAATTTATGCCATCAAACTAGCCATGTAACACAATAGTGACTTTTGTTTAAATGAGTAGTTTGATACTGCCAATGGCTTTGTGTATAGCCAATTTTCTGACTGTCCTAGGGCTTGAGAGAAGTGCTGCATGGCACTCAAAGGAAGGCAGTCAGAGCAAGAAGCTGCTTTTTCTAAAATAGTTGATGTCCTGATATAGGGGAAACTCTTGGGCCATGTTACCTGACATATTGCTCTAGCAGTTGTGTTCAGTTACAGGATTTTGGAATCATTTCGGTTTGGAAAGACCTGTATCATAAAGTCCAACCATTAACCCAGAACTGCCAAGTCCAGCACTAAACCATGTCCCTCAGCAACAACACATGTGCATGTCTTTTTAGCAACTTGAATTATAGAAGTAAGCATGGTAGTATTGCAAGGCTGCATTTTGCAGTTTAACATTCCCTGTGGACCACAAAGGTAAGCAAATGTCAAGGGCAGGGGTGAAATGGCATTTGCAGGAGAGCTAAAAATCCTCACTTATGTGAAGAGTGCTTTGTCTTGTCTTGTGAGAATTGTTGTAGTTGTGGAGAGGTTCACAGGAAATGTAGGAATATCACTAGAGGAAGCAGGTCATGTTCATAAAAGTTATGCTGACTTCAGCTCATATTTTATGTGAAAGATAATTGTTGTTAGTGCAAGAAAAGATTGGTCTTAGTCATGCTGCAGTTTTCCTGGTTCCCTTACTGCTGCTGTTGATTATTTAATAGCATCCTCTTGTACTTCACTTTCTCCTTGCTCCTGAAGCAATTTAACAATTCTATGCATCATTGGGACACTTTGATTTACTGTCTTTCAGCTGCCCCGTGGCTGTGTGGAATGAGTGTTTCTTCATTTCAAGAGGGAGGTGGAGGGATCTGCCCAAAGGGATGCTGTTTCCCTTGCTGGATCTTGAAGAGTATGAAAACAAGGGTAGAACCAGCCAGAGACAAACACGGACTTCTAAAACAGATGTATTAGCACCTTTGTCATTTGCTGGTTTCTATTTCTTTGAAGGTCTGTTAGGTCTCCTTTTATAAGGGGGTACCCAGGCTGGCTAATATAAGAGAAACCTTTCTGGTTGAGGAAATATATTTGAATTGTCATGTGATACACAAATGAAAATGAAGACAGTGTACTGAGAGCCAAATGTCACTTTTCTCTGCTTTCTCTTTGTGTTCTACAGAACTGAGCTGGGATAGACAGAAGCAGTTATATAACAAAAGTCATTAGGCCAAAAAATACCCTTTATCATTATCAGGCATCATAGTAATAGTCAAAGCATGTTTCTTGCAGTCTTCTTTGTCTGAACTGTCTTTGAACTCTGTCAACTGCTGGACAAAAGTCAAGTCATCTGGTGGGAAAGGCATGTGGTTTATAGGCTAGAGAGGCCTGGTTTGTGGAGACTGAGGTTGCTGAAAATGCTCTTTATAGCCCATGTGATGTATTATCATCTGCATGAGCTCTTTCAGATACTTCAGAGACAGTGTTTGCATTTGTCACTGTGAGCGTTTTGACCTCTCCAAGACAATGGTTCAGGAATCATCTGTCCCACTGCAGCAATCATTTCCTTATGCTGATGGTTTTGCTGATGTATGTTAGCCTTCCTACTCACTGGGTTGCTGTTGACTGACTGGCTTTGATGGAACTCACCAGGTTTTTTAAGCAAACTGATAGAATGTGGATTTAAGAGTTGCTCAAGACAAAAGGCAAAGGCAGAAACCAGCAAGAATGATAAACGGAGTGCATAGATGCACAAACAGTAACAGGTGCTGTCAGTGACACTACCAAAGGCCACAACTCCTAACACAATGGTGATGGGCTGCAGAAGGAACTTCTCAGGTGTGTTCTTGAAGAGTGAGTGTCAGCTGGGACTGATGAGAAGGAAAGCAGGTTGCTGTGGAATTTTTAGGAGGACAGTGAGGGTTTTGGGTATTTGAGAGGATTGCTGGGATGTTTAGAGGGAAAATAAAGGGCAGGTAGGGGAATGATCAAGATGGAGTGGGGAGAAAAAAAGTAAGGAATGCTGTCAATCTCAAAGTCTGCAAAGACTCAGAACAAACAAGGGAGAATTCTATCTATGTTGCCTCACTACAAAGACAGGGAATCCTTCTGCTGCATTACTTAAAAGTTTTATGTTTGTGTCCAGCTTTGGTGATAGGTTTTCTGTGTGTGCTCCAAGTTGAATCATATTTCATGTGAAGAGCTTGGATTTTTTTAGGTAGGTGATAGCAACTACCTCAGTAATAAGGAGTAGGAGAGACTTAAAATGGGATCAGAAACAACAAAAGAGAACATTACATTATTTTTTAGAGCTCTGACCGGTATCTGCATCTTTCATCAAAGAATATTTTGTTGTATCTGATACAGATGTGTCCATTAGGTCACAGGAAATACAATATTTTGGTATGGACACATAGTTGCTGAACTGTCATGTAATCTTCTGGTACAGTTAATTAAAATTTTTAGCATAAATCTAATATGTGAATTTATGCTGATTAAAGAAAAATTATTTTGTTATAAGGAAAGGCACAGTATATTCTTAAACCCTGCAACATCATTCACCATTGAGAGGCTGGACTTTGATGCTGTACTGTGCCTGTCTGGCATGCAGCTGATCTTCTCCACATCAGCCTGTATGGTAGAATGTGTTGGATTTGTGACTAAAGCAGTGTTGATAAGCCAGCAGTGCTTTGGGTATTGCTTATAGTGTTCAGGCTTTCTCTGTGTCCCATTCCTGCCCCTCCTCCCTTTGGAGGGGTAGCCTTTGCTTGGAGACTAGCAGGGCACCAGTTCTCTTGGGGGAAGTTGCATGTGATTGCCTTTGCATTGCTTCTGTTGGTTTTTTTTGTGGATGTGGTGTTCAATTCCTCTTTCTTTTACTTATTAAACTGTCTTACAAATTTTCTTGCATTTTTGTTCTTCCATTCATGTCTGACTGAGAGAGGTGAGCAAGTGGCTCTGTGGAGTTTAGCTGCTGGCTGGTGTTAAATTGCCACAGGTGATCCCCACCTGTAATTGATAAAAAAGTGCAAATAAACATTTATTGGTTTTTCCCATACTGATCTTATTCTTTCTAGGAATTACAGGCATTTAAAGAATTCCATACTTCTTGTGGATCCTGCCTTAAAATGCCTCAATGTAGTGCTTTTACAAATATTAGAGTTTTACCATGCTGAAACTCTACAGCCTTCTGCATTGATTTCTGTTGCTGCTTTGTCTCCTCTACATTATCTCCCTGTTTGATCTTATACTTGAGGTAAAATTTCTGTGATTATAGGTCCCTTTTTTCCAAGAAATGGCACACGGAAGTCTGGTTAGTGAGTCATAATGCAAGTCTGTCTCAAATGAAATAGGAAAGAAGGAAACAAGCACACATATATATACTTCCACTTTACTATCTCAGTAGCAGCTAAAATTTTAGCACTTACGACAAAGGTATAAATAGAAAGGAATGAATTTTTTTGTTTCTTCTTTTATGTAGGGACAAAATTATATTTTATTGAAAATAGATTGTCTCAGAAGCAAATTCTGTAGTCAAAGAGTAGTTTAATTTTCCATTGGCATTTTTTAAAACAATAAAAAGCCCTAATCATTCCCTTTAATAAATATGTCATAATTTTTGGTACACTGAACTGGCAGGAATTTGACTAGTCTTGGGTAGTCATGCTTAACCACAGTTTGCTTAGATAAAGCTTTTTTTTCTTTCTTAGCAATTGAATGAGTACACCATGACCAATAGACCTCAAATAGAATGATGCTGTCTACATTCAGTTGTTGTGCTGTATCTCATCTATGTTTTCCATTTGGTGGGGTTCAGACTATTGTTTCTGAAGCAGCTGAGCTGGTGTAATGGCTCACTGCTGTTGAAAGAAGTTCCAGGTGTGTCCCTTTGCTAGGGCTTTCTCTGCTGTTAGTACCCGTCTCTGTACCCGGTTTCCTTTCACTATCCTTTGTGTATCCAGAATAGTTTTCTCTTGAACTAGGTGCTGTTTCATGTGTGACTACTGTGAATGTACTCACTGGTGTAGTGTGTGTTGTGACAAGAAGCTGCACCCTCTTTTGTAGAGAGTGGTGACCTTGTAGATCAGCAGTCTACCTTACAAAGCACATCTTGGTTTAGTTGCATTAACAGGCTCTACATCAGCCATCCCATTCAGTCTCAAATGACTGCAACCAAAATGCAGCATTTTCAGGTAATTGGGAGTGAGGAGAAAATGGGGTACCCCAAATAGGACTGTTGAAGATTACAGCCTATTTGAAAGGGCAGGTGCCACAGCTGGCTGTTCACAGAGTCATCTTGGTCTTGGATAATAATGAGGTTTACACAGTGTTGAGCTTTTAGAAAATGAGTAGGAAGTGAATGCCCTGGGGGCTTTATGACCTGCTTTCAGCTTTGGTGTAAAATTAATGACTGGTTCTTTCATGAAAAAAAGTGTTTTTCTGTGGCTTGCAGATTTCAGCTGCTCTTGTTTGTATTCTAAGTATCCCAGCTCTGGATGTATGGATATAACTGTTGTGGACTTTTTCTTTTGCAGTTGCTGCGGGAGCTCAAGCATCCAAATGTCATTTCTCTGCAAAAGGTGTTCCTTTCTCATGCTGACAGGAAAGTGTGGCTTCTCTTTGACTACGCTGAGCATGACCTCTGGGTAAGGTGAATTGTTTGTAGGTACCAGGCTTAGAGTTTTAGTTGCAGCAGAGGGACAGGGTCAGGGGAGATGCATAAGTGTTATACATAACATAAGTGCTTACTCCATGTTTGTTAGAATAATTTTCAGTACTAAAGGAAAAGCAATGGAGAATGTTAAGTAAACACACCACACAATTAACCTGTGTTCTCTTTAAGAAGATAAGAAACCACAAAAAATCTACAGAAATCTCAGTAGCTAGAAGATTACTTAAATAAATGTAGATATAAACCCCTATTACAGCTAAAGTAGGGTGCAGGAAAATGTATTGATTATGCAAGTGAATTCCCTTTGGAAAATGACAATCTTTTTTTTCTGAATAGGACAGTTCCGAGTTTTAGTTGCATTGTTTGTCATCTGTGAATACATGAAATGAGAGTAGTGACACTGTATATTTAGTTCATACATTTCAGTGGGAAAAATTTTTCTCAACTCATCTGGAGGAATTCTTTGTATTTTGGAAGAAAGCTATTTATTCCTAATTGCAAGATACAGCTTTAAAATATAAACCTGTTGGAGGCAAAGTAAATTTGTTTTAAGATATGTACTGAATTCCTTTGTTAACTCAATATTTGTAAGCTTAATGTCCATTTGAAATACTTTAAAAAATAAAGTAGCATGGTAAAATGAAAAATACCATGCAGCCTTGACTTCCTTGAAAAAAGGTATGTGTGCCTCAAATTAATGCTGACATACATGAGAAGCATTGCTCTCAATGCTACAAATGCTAACCTCAAAAGATGCTAAGATTCAAATCAAAGGGTCCAACAGAAACAATTTGTAATGAGGGGAAATTCTTAATTAATGTGTACGTGTGAGAATTGCACAGTATGAATCATGAGTTGTTTTCTTTTGTCAGCATGTCACTTAGCACAAACCATAGTAAAACTAGTTTATTTAGAAAATGGTTTTCCTTATAGTTTGAAATTATTTGGTTTGCCTAAGAACTAGTGTGTCAGTTTTCTTTCTGCTAAGCTAAATTAAACATGTTTTTCTTACAGTTAAATGGCTTGGAAATTCTGATACTTGGTATTGAGGATTTGTTACCAAAATACAGTTAGAGTCAAAAAAGTTATCTAACAGCTGAAATGTTGAGACAGTCTTAAGGCTGATAAACAGAAACAACAGCATCTTGAGGAAATGGAGTACAGTTGTTTTGTTTTGTTTTTATTTTAATATGATGGAAAAATAAGAGCACTCTTTTTTCCACTACTCCCCCATATTTATGATATGCTAAGCTGCAGAGGTCTAGGAACATTTGAGGGTTTTTTTGTTTCAAAATGTGCTACAAGGCTTCATATTTGTTAGGGCTTCATATTGTTATGACCTGTCATTGTTTGTATTTATACATTTCTGCATTGCTTCATACTTAACCTAAATGACCACAGAAGTCTTTCTGTTAATGAAACACTGGTTTGTATGAAAGTAACTTAGGAAGGACCCTCAATTTTGACCTTTATGCTTAAATGCATATACCTGTATGAACTCCAGAATCCCTAGCTGCACCAACTCCTGGTTGTTACTGTATCTGGATGTCAGAGACTTGATTGCAATGACTGGGCTGGCACTCTGCCCCGGAGAGCTGGCCATGGATCAAGTGCTCCAGCACTCGTGTATTTAGGACAGCAGGTTTTAAGTAAGGCTGGGAAAGGGCTAGATAATACAGAGTGTATTAGAGCAGGAGCAAAAGAAGTCTGGGACAGCCATCTGTTTTTCTTCCTGTCTCTGAAAAGTCACTTCTCTCTGTCTGGTGTATGAAAATAACATTTGTTTTGGAGTTGGTGGAAGTGAGAGGTGAGAGGAGGTAAAACTAGTGGCTCAAGCTGAGGGATGTTTCTGCATGTGGTGCTTGGCTGACAGTGCAGGGGCTGTCCCATTTTCATCAATGTATTTTGCTCTGTGCATCTCCATTTTTACCATTGATAGGGCAGAAATGTTCCTGTTCCTCACAGGAAAGCCAAGCCTGGCTGCCTGAAGTGAAGGAGGGCAGGCTCTATGGAGCTGGGCTGCAGCAGAAGAAGAAAGGCAGTTTCCAAAAGGGTGTTAGATAGCTGGGTTAGCTAATTGGCAGCTGGAATATGGGGAGTCATGTACATAGGAAGAGCACACGATAGAAGTTTTGGTGCCAGGTTTTGGTGGACAAGATCTGGGCTGTTTTGATGATCACACAAGTGCAAGCCATTGCAGAAAAGAAGTGTGAATGTGTTAAGAAGTTTGTTCTAGAAATTGCCTCTGTGTTTGAAGAAGGCAACCATGGAAATGGTTACCATGACTATGGGCACACCTTGGCGTTGAACTTAGTGACACCTGGGGCTCAAGTACTAAGACAACACATCCTTTTGGGCTCCACCTCAGTGCCAGACATCAGTGCTTGTGTCTAAATTTAGAATTACTAAAGGTTCTTTTTCTGTGTCTGATTTGGTGGCTGACTTTCAGATGGACAGATTTGTATACTTGCTCCGTCAACAGCTTCTGTTTTGAAAGTACTGTGCTATAAGGGTACAGTAAATAAAGAAGGAATAAATCTGGGCTTCTGATTTAAAGGTATAAAATTCCTAATACAGTTTGCAAAAATTTCTGCTTGGCATTAGGTCTTGAATGTTGGAGTCATATTACTATAGGAGAAAACTTAAAAGTAAAATAATGTAGGACGTAATGCACTTGTAATTCTGTAATTTGATGTACAGGATATTAGCCTAGCTTAACAAAAAGATTCCCCAAACAAAAATACCTCTAAAACTTGAAAGATCAATTATCTAAAAGGAAATGTGCTTTGATGGTCATATTGGTTTTGTATTCCTCATACTCTGCAGGGCTTTGCTGCCTTCTGGGGTTAAACCACAGCAAAAACCAATTTAATTTTTTGAGAGATTGCTTTGTGACGGTGTTCACTTTACTTAGTACAGTATTAATTTTTTAGTACTTAAGGCACATGTTTCTAGTTTGGAAAACAAATCATGAAAGGTTGAAAAAGCCTTAAGAAGTCTGTGTAAGGAGTTGATGGCAGTCTTTTAGTGTCAACATTGCACTTCTTTTATTTTCATTTCTTTTTTCCCCTTTGCAGCATATAATCAAGTTTCACAGGGCTTCTAAAGCAAACAAGAAACCAGTTCAGTTACCTCGGGGAATGGTGAAGTCGCTGTTATATCAGATCCTAGATGGTATTCACTACCTGCATGCTAACTGGGTGTTACACAGGGATTTGGTAAGTGGATCCTCAATGGGTTTTAGCACTGGGATGATGATTTGAGGGCAAGGGTTGTTTTTCTTAATGAAAAACCATTGGGAAACAAAGACCTTGGTGCTAAGAGCATGTACTAATAAAATATATTTTTACACTGCAGTCAGACGGCCTTGATTAGTAGAGTGGATTTTAAAAGCTCGCTGTGGTCTGATATGCTTATGAGAGCAAGTGTATCAGATGACTGTTTATGTTTTTTTATTTTCTAAATAAGCTTGTTTAAATGGGTTTGTTTAAATAACAGGCATGTTGAGGTACAGAAAATGCCTCTAGTAGTATCACTGCAGGCAAGGTAAATAAATAGAGCTTTGGTGTAGGTAGGGGAGAGTGATTGGCTGAAGAACTGCTGAAAGAAAGATTTTTTTTTTTCTGAAATTATCAGTTTAATGTAGGAAAGTGACTTTTGAAAACTATTATTTTCTCCTAATGTTTGTAATCTACCAGCAATATAGCCATGCCAACTTTAGATGATTTCTGCAAGTAAACTAATGTTTATCCAAACTACAATATAAGGAAAACAATTTTAATCCGAGTTACTGTTTTTAACCAGCAAATTCTTTTCAACTGGTGAATCACACCAACTCTTATATTTTTGCCTTCAAAATATATCCACATCTAATTGGTCTTTTTTGTCTGTTATCTTGAAATTGGATAATTTCTCTGATCTACTTGTCTGTAACTCTTACTCTTTGATAGCATTTTTTTTTCAATTTACTTCTAAGTGTACCACCTGTGTATACTCTTATGCACAAATGAAATTTGTGTATTTCAGTAATTAGAAGTATCATTAGTTTGTCCTTTCATTCCTATGAGTCAGTATTGCCAGTGATATTCTGTGTTTGGTGAAATAAGTCTGGCTTCCTTACTACTCCTCCAGAGTCACTTTTTGTCTTTGAAATAGCTTTAATAGTGTTCCTGGAAATGTGGTCAGGGACTAGTTTTGTGACATCGATTTTCATGCCTGAAACGCTTTTACAGAATGCCAGTTTCTCCATTTGAACGGAAGGCAAAAGGTATACCTCTGATAAATAGCATTTCCAGAACTGAAGTACAAGGAGACTTTGCTTTGTTGCAGTGATTGTGTGGATGGATTTAATTTGCTCCTGGTTTTAGAAATGAAACAAAAGGCTCAGCACTGAGGGGAAAAAAATCAAAAATATTCTGGTGGCTTTGTCATGACTCATGAAATAGTGAAGCAAAACATAACATAGAAATCCATAGTGCATGTTACTACTTAGACAACTTTATGATATTTTTAAGAGGCATACAGGAGGCAGATGATATGTCATGAAGAATCTAAATTTTTCTGATGTTTTACTTTCTACAGTTTCATAAAATCTATGAACATGAAATAATGCTTAAAAGAAAACCAGGCATGTTTTTAACTGGATGGCTCAGGAGATTGGTAATTTATTATAGAGCCTTTCACATCTAGGGCTGTAGCTCAAATACAGTTTAAGTTAGCAACTGCAAAAACCTACTGCCATCTTATTTTCTGTGAAATGAGTTGGTGGTCTCAGTCCAGCATGAAGTTTCCTTCCAGCAGAAAATCCATCATCACAATTGGCTATATTTTGATAATCTGAGTAAGAAACCAAAAGCATGAGGCAGAGACTGAGAGTCTTCCCACCAGAACCTTGTCAAACTGGGTTGGTGAGAGTCCTATAAGAGCTATGAAGGGGCTGCCTGTGCTGCCTTGTCCATGGGAACGGTTGGACTTGTTATTTCAAAACTGTCCAGTTTGAGCTGAATTCAGAAGGCACATGTTTCGTGCAGAACGGAATGCAGAATTGCACCCGCCAATGCTTACTTTCTTCTGTCAGGAAATCACAGAAATGACCTGAGTAACAGAAGGGAACCTAGTGTTTTGTCTTAGAAAGACAGGGATCTGTTGGTTAAGCTTGAGAACCGGAACTACACTAACATTCTGATTCAAAGCAGCATAACTGACATTAATGCTTAGATGTGATTTTCTATTCCAGGATACCTGTAACGTTATTCTTCAGGAATATCAGTGTTAAATCATCATTTTTAACTCCAGATTGGATGGCTGGACAGATTTACTATGTTTTTCCTTCTGTGCCTTTAAACAATAGGTATTGCTGTAGTTTCTAGATGTTTTACGTTTTCCTGGATTTAGCTATACCCACAGAGCTGCTTAAGTAACATGCTTGCTTTCATGTCATGTACTATATTATAAGAGTGTTGGTGCTTGGGGCTGGTAGGAAGCTAAAGAGTATAGTACTTGGCAAAAAATCTGTTATTCTCTCATAGGATAAGGAATTTTTTAATGGATATTAATTAAGTATAGAATTACCTTCTGTCTAGTGCAGTTTTCTGGGTTTGGATTGGTTTTCTTTGGTGGTTTTTTTTTTAAGATGTCTGAGTCAAATTAACTTTTACGTAGCTAGTTTTTTGGAGGTTTTTTGAGATTTTGACTTCTCTAATCAGAAATAAAATATAGTATAAACCAACTCCTTTCTTGGCAGCAATTAAAATCCTGTAGCAGCTATTAAAATCACATAAACTTAGACTGAAGTTTGTCTTGACAATGTTGACGTCAAGAAATCTCAACTCATATGAGGTTTGTATAAAGCCTGTGACTGTATTCTGTATGGAAGAGTAAAAGCTGTTGGAAGACAATAATTGTCTGTTGTGGGGTTTGTTGTCATGGTGTGCCTTTTACAAAGGAGATGTGTACAAATCTTTGCATAACTTAAATACTTGACTCTGTTTTTCTTCCACTGGGTACATGAAAGCCAATTAAACATTTCCATCAGAGCAGGGAGATGTTGATTGTATTCGCCTTTGAATAGTGCCTTGAATACTACTGTACTTGAGTATTTAACTTTTCCATAATTCTTTGAAACATACCAGTAAAATTTTTCAACAAATAAATGCCAGCCTTTTTAAAATTTCTTATTTGACTTGCATATTTTCAACCTCTTTAAATTTCATGGCTGAGAGCAATTGAAAACAGATTGTTTATTCATGCTCTGACTGTAACAGGAAGGAAATAAGAACACTTCATATAATTACCACAAAGTGCATCAATTATAGTTTTAATAATATTTTTAATTTAGTTATCAAGCATACTTGTAACATACTGCATTTTGCTGACTTCTTTTCTGAGTATTTTTTCCACTTTATAATATGCAGCTATTGTGTTCCTGCCTTTACTCAAAGTTCTTATTCCACACTAAAAATAAGCATAAGCCGAAGATTTGCCATAGATCTGTTTTCATCAATATGCAACTTCAACAGCAAGGAAAAAGACAGCATGCACTTCACAGCATGCTCGGAAGGTTTTTAGAAGTAATGGGATTGAAATAGAGGTCCTTTTACATGGTACAATAACTTTTAAGTCATGCCTGTTAGCATTTGAAAATGCATTGCTATTTAATTTTTTTCGTAGTAGTCCTGTCTACACAGTCAGGATCAGTCTCAGGTAAGAGATGAGCATCCCTCCATAGCTTCTGTGTGGTGACAGTAATTAAGATTAGTCTGCAGTTTACATTAATAATGGAATTGGCACCTAATCTATTTGAAATACTTCCATGGTGCAGCAGTGCTTAAAAGCATACCACCACCACTACCTCCAAAAAACTCCAACAAAAAAAAACCTAGATGAAGTCTCACATGTCTTGTAGTACTGAAGCTGGGTCAGTAGTATAAAATTATTTTTGTTCCTAAATCTTCAGACTACATTCTCTGGCCTACTTCTTTGTGCCTGGTGTGAGTGGGTGTTCAACAGATGAACTGCCACTTGGCAAGTGAGGTATGGAAATGGGGAACAGAGTCCTGGGCTTCTGCTTCCCATTCTTCTCCTCCTATCTCTTGCCAAAGGAATTACTAGTGTCTTAGCCTTTGGGAGTTTGTCACTGTGTTGGTGGACGTTTGCAGACTAGCACCAGTGTAGTGTGGGGAAGTTGTTCCTAGTGTGCAGCTCAGCTTGTGGGCTGCTGTGGGACAAGAACTGGCTTTTAATAAGTTTTGAGGCAGTCAGGCTTTAATACAGTTGACATATAGCTTTCTAAGATTTGGACTCTTCCCAAGGATACCTGCTACCATGTTTGGGATTAGTGAGAGCATTAAAGATGTTCTTTTAACAAGGAATGAGGAAAAGACACTGCCAGAATATTTTTTGTAGACAGGATCTTAGTTACTTTCCAGGCTTCATAAAGTGAATCACTTAAATGTGTCCTGTAACAAAGTTAAATATATGGAACTTTTACCTTGGCAATTTACAATTTTCCTTATTAGAATTCTAGAATCCAAGGATGGCTCCCTGTCAATATTTAAGGATTATTTCAGAAATAAAGGCATGCTCTTCTGTCTTCCTATTAAACTTCCAAAGCTGTGGTAATTTGAAATAGTAAACCTAAATCCTTGAAAAGAAGAAAGTAATAATAGTGCACATTACTAGAAATAAGTTTACAGCTTTAAAAAGTAGGGTGATTTTCTATTCTTGAGTGGATCGACAAGTAATAGGTGTTATTTCCCAGAAGGACTTGCTGATGATTTGCTTTCTCAGAGGAGAAAAAACCCCCCAGAAATCCAAACCCAATCACTCTTCTGGTTGTCAGCTGTTGTATTTCCCAAGATTTTTGGGGTGTTTTTCGTTAGGTATCTACTTTCATGAGATCACAAAAGAACAGTGTCTGGCAGAACTTTATTTTCCTGCATGTGCTTCTAATCACATACTTTCCTGTGAATTTACTTTACTATAGTTCTAAATATTCCGTAGTTGAAATAATATTATCTAGTGGTTTTAATTTTTCTGTTTACAGGGAGCATGACTACTCCCTTGCCTGCCTTTCTGAGGACTTTGTTAATATATTAGATTACACTTTCAAACCAGTAAGTAATGAAAATGTAGAAGTTATCAAAAGAGACTGCAAAATTTTAGTATTTGGTATTCATGCTAGTGATTAAAAAAAAGAGAAAAGCAACTCAAAAAACCCTGAGAAAATAGCCTGTTAGGTGAAACTTTTGTAAAATGCAGATTTAAAGGTAGAAATAGAGCATACTGTTACAGTGCTACCAGCCTTCTAGTTGGAAAAGTAGTGCGAGATCTTTGAGCTCACCATAGTGAAACCCATAGAGATATATCAAATCATGTGCTTCATATTCATATATGCAAATAATTGTGAGACCACTCTTTTTGAAAGGTCATAGCATCAGGGGAAGCTCCTGAGGGGAAGAAAGCAAATGTCACTCCAGTCTTCAAGGAAGGGTCTGGGAAATTACATTCCCAGTCACTCTTGCCTTGATCACTGGAAAGGTGATGGATCACATCCTCCTGGAAGCCATTTTCAAACATTTGGACGATATCAAGGTGATTGAGAGTAGTCAGCATGGATTTTTATGCAGGGGAGATTGTTCTTGGCCAACGTGAAACCCTTCAATGACAAGCTTGATGTATGGGCTAACAGCAGTTGATGTTGCTGATGTTAGTAAGGCTTTCAGCTCTGCATCCCATCCATCCTTGTAGACAAGCTAATGAAGTACACATTGGGAAGTGCACAGTGAAGGGCATTGAAAATGGGATGAGTTGAAGGGCCCAAAGGATTGTGACCAGTGCCACCAAGTTAAGCTGGACACTGGTGGGGTGTCCCATGGGCGGATTCTGAGTTCAGTGCCATTTAACATCATCATTAATAACCTGAACAGTGAGATGGAGCACACCCTCCACAATCTGGCAGATGATTTCCAGTGGCACCTTCTAGCCTCAGCCATTCTGTGAATGTGTTGTATCTTCACCATTTGATTTGTCTTGAAAAATTCAATTACTGCTCTTTCAAAGTCTAAAATCCAGCTCATGCCAAATCAAGAGAAGAGATGCCAGGTACAAAGGGTGGGCTGTGTGGGAGCTGGTGTAAGATGAGTATGAAAGATCAAATAGCTCCCGAGGAATAAGGAACAGTGTGAAGAAAACAGTGAAATACCCAATCTTTGAAGTGAAGCAGGACGTTTTTGCAATGTAACTTGACTGCAGTATGATGAGAGGTATGACATGGTGCCATTTTCCTTTTTTAGGAAAAAGGTAATGTATTCCCTAAAACATTTCTGGAAGCTATGTGGTCAAAAATTGAAAGATATACTTCTACTGGATGATCAGTTGTTTAGTATGAAACATTTGTGTCATGACAGTATCTCTAGAAAGATATAGCCAAACCTTAAGCTATCAAGCCTGTATTTTTCGTTCTTCTCTGAAGATGCTAAATACTAAGATCAAATGGAGACTATAAATGAAAAGAAACTATTCAGTCTATTCTTCCAGTTTTATTTGGGCCTTCACTGCAGGACTTCCTGGTGATTTTGTAAATTCATCTTTAAAGGTAGTGAAAAGATTTAATTTTGTTTTCATTCACAGACTGTGTACCTTCAAGCAGTTTTTGAATCTGAATGTAATCTTTCATAGCTTTTTACAGGTCAAACATCTTTAGGCTTAGGACGTAAAAGAAAATGCAAGGCCATTTAACAAGTTTTAATAAGGATTGGGAAAGAATAGTAAGAATAGTACAGACTCCAAGATTTATGTAATATGTGAGATCAACAGATAACACTTGAAAATTTTTATCCAAGCAACCTGTGTTTAGAAAAATGCTAAATCAGTCCTAAAAGTTATTTGATAATCTTTTATTACACGATGCTGTTAGATTCAAATTTATAAAAAGATGAAGTGCTGAATAGGGGAACATTTGACGGATATTTTTCTGATTGCAAGTGAAAAGCTCATTTATTTTCTTGATTTAAGTGAAAGCAGGGGTGCAAAGAAAGGTCAGAAATCTCTATTCCAGGTACAGGTTTTTCAAATCTACCTCTTTTAGGCTGCTGCTTTTATTCAAAGCCCCATTTGCTTGATTGTCAAGTCCAACTCTATCTGTAATTTTTGTAGCCTTTCATTATCTTTCAGCAGGTGTTTCCAAAAGGTCTGACTATATCATTGTTTCTGGGGTACTGACTTACGCTTTATCTGGTGGAACCTAAATTTAGTTTTTCTTCTTGTTACCTCAGAAGGTAATTTACTTCTTTACCATAAATATTTACTTCTTTACCATAAATAATTCTCAAAATAATTAATCCTGTGTGTAACAAAACCCAGTTCTCACAACCTTCATATTTAAAACTGGGAGTAATACTGCCAACAATTTCTTTCTCTATTGGTGAATATATCTTGTTTTGAAACTAGAGTAAATACAATCTTTGTCCACAGTTCAAAGGGAAGGTCAAGGTGGAACAATATATTCTATTATAAGAGGGGCGTTGCTAATTTACCAAGCCAGTGATATGATGAAACTTAGAGACAAGTACTCAGACGCTGTTGTTGCCTAGAGAAAGTGCAGATAAAGTTTCTGAATTTGGCATTCCAAAATCATTGTTGACTTGTACATGTAAGAAGTACAAGATACAGAAAATAAATTGAAAAAGTAAGACTGCTTATTGAACTGCTACCAGGTATGTTAGGGACAGACAAGTGCAACACAGATGAGGATTTGTAGGTATGAAATTGCATTACATGATTATTGATGTTTTAGTGAGATATTTTTGCCTTATCTGCTGCAGAACCGTCAGACACAGGAAGCAGTGGAAGCAGACAATTTTTCCCCCTAACATTTCTACATCATTGTACTTGGAATAATTTTAACCAGCATTTTTGTATCAGTTGCAAAAGGGAAATTCCAAATTTGAATATTTTTCCTTATTCTTCTGGAGTCCTTCAAGACTAAATTGAATGTTTCAGAACTGATCTTTATAACCATTTGCATCTTTAGCTTACAGGGTATGTAATCAATACAGGCTTTTTCTGTGCCTTTAAGAAGTTTGTCCTTGTCTGGTGGAATATGCATTTAATTACAGCACCAGAAACACATGTCTTCATATTGCATATTAATTTCTAAGCTGGAAACAAAGTGGTGCTTTATGGTTGTAAATATGCAAAATTATAGCATGGCTTCTAAAGTCTCTAGGAAAAAATAGTTTAGAAAATGCAAGTTGTGTTGCATGTTTTATAATAAAAAGAAAATTAAGTTGTTCTGTTGATACTGTGTGATTGCTTAAGGAAACACAGCTTACCTGGGCATGCTTGTTCTTAGTTTCCTCAAGTGACCTTTGTATTTCTTAGCAAATTTCAGGTACATTTGGTAAAAAGGTGCAGTATCAAAACAGACCATTTCTTTCAAATGTCCTGAATAGCAAATGTCATATAGAGGAGGGCGTGTGTTCTGGGAGCAGTGTTTTGATAGTTGAACCAGGGACAAATGCTGAAATACTTAATTTGTTTTTTCCAGCTTAGAAATATTTTTGCTATTTAAAATTCTAGGTCATTTAATTAAATTGATAACTGAAGTAGAATGGTGTTATATAAGTAATATATTACACCAGGAATATAATTTGTAGATGATTACTTATATCTGTATGCATATATATAACACATTGAGAGATGAAAATATGTCAGCTCCTGGGCAGCCTGTATTAGATTTCTTTCTTTTCTGTAGCTATAAATCTGTTCTTTTGTCACTAGCCTTTTTTTTCATGTACTGACTTTTCAAGATGGCCAAATATTTGATGGTGGTGCTGGAAAGAAGAATGTAAGTAATCCTTCACTGTTTGAAGGCAAACTCAGGTCATCTCAGTAGCTACACTAAACGGGCTGCAGGAACTCTCATGTCTATATATGTAAATACAAATAGAGGTAAGAGTTCTGTAGAGGAAAGGCACGCTAGAAACTTCAGATCTAATTCCTGCCAAAAAGGTGATGAGCGGAACTAGCCAGCTGGAAAAAATACCAGCATAACTTGTGGTTCTGACCTAAAAGAAGTATGGAGAACCAGAAGCTTTTTGATCACAAATGGACCTTTAGAGTAAGTTTAGTCAATAAAAACCCTTTAGTAGGATTTAGTAAAAACCCTTGGGTATGATTTTAGAGACACCTAAATGCAGTTTGAATTTTATTTTTGTTGAATTTTTTTTACTGCTAAGTACTTGTTAAGGTTGTGGGAAAGTTATTACACCATGAAATGCTGTGAGAAGTAGGAACATGGATTGTTCAAAATATAGGAAATAGCCATAACAAGTGTTTTCACTGCAGTCTGCTGTACAAAGAAAATGCTGTATTTTGTATGAATGATCTATATTCATAACACAGAGGAAAAGATGATAAGGAAACAGTCCTTTGAGTAACTCTAATCTGGAGAGTTTTAAAGTAACATGATGAATAGGACATACTTACCCTGTGTAAAAATTTATTCTTTATGAACACCCAACTTCATCTGTCTTATTGCAAATATGAGTGATGCAGAAGGAGATACTTGGGATATCGTTTGAAATACTGTATTTGTTCTGTGTACAAAAGAGCTCTAACACAGGCAAAGCCCATGCAACCACTGGAAAGTGCATAGTAGTAAGTTACATAGGCTTTTCATCTTTGGTATTTTTTCTTAATCCAGAGCAGGGAGGAGTTGTTTATAGTCCATACAGGTAGGATAATATTTAAATGAAGTATTAAAGTATTATTTATAAATATAAAGTATTATTTAAATGAAAAACAACAACAAAATAGGGATTTAAAGGAAATGGCAAGGGTTAACACTGCTGCATGTAAACCAAAGAGTAAATAAGACAATTTTCTGTCTTTGTGTGAAAGTTTTGGGATGTGTGAGATTACCGTACTACTGAATGCCTGTCACCCCACAGAAACTGTTTCAGTGAAATTACTTGACAAAAATGGTACTCAGGGTTTTTAGTATACATTTTAAATCCTTACTTGTGAGACAGAACTTAGAATTTAAAAGGAATTATATATATATATAACAACATAGTACCTAAAAACTAGTTGCAGAGCTTGCTCTCCTCTTGCATTTGACCCTGATCTGATGGGTCCACAGCATCCAGAGTAATTCTAACCTATGCAAAACCCATAGGAAATACATTTCTTCAGGACTGTTCATGTTGATGTATTAAGTTTGTTACTACACTTTTAAATGATGTGTTAATCATATTTTATATGGTAGATTTTCCTGCTATAATAATATTTTTGTCTATGATATCCACCTTTCTTTGCTTTGAGACTTCGTATAGGAGGTCATGTCCTGCTGCTTGTGCTGACATTTCTAGGGAGTGAAAGAGTTGGCCTGAAAAGAGTAATTAATTTTTTTTATTCAGCTTGAATTCAGTTCTTGTGAAAGTGATAAAAGTCTGTGTATTAGGCAGTGTGCAAGCTTTTAATAAGTTACATTGCCCCAAGTTGGCATTAATTGAGTGACAGCAGTGAAAGAAAATTTTTGGAGTATGTTCAGAGCCTAAAAACATAGTAGTGAGACTAACAGCTTTCATCAGGCTGAAACAGAGATAAAATATGGTTGATGGTAACTAGCAGAAGGCCCCCTTGGCATAGATACAGCATCCCTCTATTTTCCATCCTATCCAAATACTTCCTGTACCTTTAAGATTTTTGGACATTAGTGCTTTGATAATTTAGGGGTTTGTTTTTGTTTGGCTGTTAATGGTAATTTTAATGGCTCTTATTTTTAAAGAGAATTTTATTTAGATGCTCAATTTATTTATTTTAAAGAACTCTAAGATGTTCTTTATAAGAGGATAATGAACGGGAAGTATTACATTAAAATAGGCTTTCTTAATTTTCCAGTGCTTTTTACAATTCATGTGTTCTGTCATCAAAAGGAGTATTTTAATGTTTAGATATAATACATGTTGTGGAGCCATTATTTTCACCAGTGTTTGTGGTGGTCTTTTAATTATAATATAAAGCCCCAATTAGCTGCAAAAGAAAATTAACATCTTTGAATTTGAGGAAATAATTAACTTCAGCAAAGTGCTGATACTATCTTTTGAACAAGGTTATATTGTCACTGCTATTGTGCTAGAGTACCATTTAGTATTGAAGTAGTCTGTTTTGTCAAAGTGGAAAGAAAATGGAATAATTTTGGAATGAAAATGAAATAATTTTCTCTAACCCTAAACTGATCCAAGACAGTTCTGGTCCCTAAGAATGCAAGGGATCCATACCACCTTGATAATAAGGAAATATTTTGATGTTGGTTATGACTGCTTGAAGATCAACAAGGTTGTTGGAGATGTGGTGGAAGAAGTATAAACATAGAATCTTTTGTGAGACCTTGAGATGTGGTGTGAATTTCGCAAGCCAAGCTGAAGGCTAGTAGGTTTTGCTGCACAGCTTTTCTTGTCAGAGGACTTGACTGGGAAGTGATAAACCACATCACTATATTGCAATTTCTACCACTGTGCTGCAAAAATGCTTCTCTGAGCAGGCTTCAACTTGCTAAGCCCTTGCAGTTGTCTTTCAAAATATTTTTGATTTTTTTCTTCTCAGCAAGACATTTTTAGCTTACTTGTGTTTCATGCTTCACAGGCACTTGCTCACATACAGCTGAAGACATTCAGTTATGGTTTTGTATGATTGTGGGTTGTGTTTTTTAAATCTATATTGTTTCATATAGATTATAATTCCTGTATTGTTTAGTATGATACTTTGAAGTCTAAAATACAAAGTCATTCACTATAAATCATAATAGAATCATTGTTGAGGTCATAGTTGCAAAAGCAAAATAATTTAGGGATAAAAGCCCTTTGCCTAGTATTGTTCTTTTAAAGTTAACATGCTATTTTTTTTTTTTTTTATTGAAAGCCAGTATTATGTTCTTATAAATTATCATGGCTCATCACAGGTCGAAATGGATGGCATGGTCAGTTCTGTAAACTGGTCTCACAGCCAGTAAGGATGCACAAATACCAGCAGTTAACAAATATCACTGGTGTCACTCAGCCCATCATTGTGAATTCTCTAGAGGGTAATGTTTTAGGAGCCCAACTCGTAAGTATTGGGTTATCCAAATGAAAATTGGTTAGGATTATACTAACACCTTATTAAAAGGTACATTAAGAAGGATGTGTAAAGAGTATGAGTCTGTTCATTAGTATACATAGAAATGTTGTAAAGAGTTAATAATGGGGTTGAGGAGGAGGTAGCATCAACATTATAATACCATAATAGGTAATTCAGAGGAGTTTAGATTACTCACTGATACCTATGTTTAAAATCAGTTTTTGAAAACTGATGATTTCAGAAACAGACTAGTAGCAAAACCTGTGTGGAGTAATAGTTCCTGAAGACCTGGTTTGATGCTTAAAGTACTAAGCTAAACTGTCTAAAAATGTGCAGTTCTTTCCTCACTGCTTTGGTTAGTAAAGCTTAGTGAAAAGAGGGCTTAACACCAAAATACTTTTCCACGAGCATGAGACAATGTCCTAGGATTTCCAGATACCTAGTATATAAACTTGGAATAAATAATCATCTCCTGCTCCTATCAATAACTTCCTCTGAGCAGCAAAAATGGTTTTTTCTTTTTTGTCACGTCTCATGATGACACGTGGTATAATTTTAATTTTGTTTGCATTTTTGCCTTCAAACCAGCAATTCAGATAATTTCTGAAGTCTAGTTTCCCCTCTGTGAAAGAACACAAACAATTTCAGTATATGTTAAGAAGCAGTATGTGACTGCAATGTTCGTTCAAAGTAGTAGTCCTGCCAAAAGGATGTGAAGAAAATGCATGGCTGGTAACCTTAACATGAATCAATAGCCTTACACAGTGAGTCAGGGTGCCATACTGGGATTGTAGAGTGGAAGATGCTGTGCAAGGCATGTAAAACAATCCCTCCACTGCATTTAGCCTTAGTAAAGCCTCAGCAGGAGCAGTGTGTAATTTGGAACCCTGGAGTTGAAAGAAGTAGGTGGCCCAAGGCGGAACAGCTAGAGAAAATCAGCAAGAATGAGCATAGATCCAGAAAAAAAACATAGCCTACTAGGAAACACAGAGCAGGCAAGAGTTTTTGGGGTTTTTTTTAAATCTGGGTGATAGGACTGAAGAGAGATGTTTGTCCCAGGAAGTGTAAGAAGGAAGTCGAGGAGTGGTTGTCTGTGCTTTCTGCTAATGACGAAGAGAAGAGGCCAGGGGACTAACCTTTTCTGTTGTGTTAGAAGGAAAGGAAAAACACTGCAATGGAGAAGAGTGAAAGAGAGAAGATTGCATGGGAATTGTGCAACTTTCATCACCAGAGACTTCAGAATAAGAGTGAACGTGAGCAATATTGTGTGAGATCAGGCAGATGAGTGAAGGTGACTGTCTCAAGTTCTTCACAGATCTATGAACCTCTTTAGGGTTTTTACCTCCCTTGGTTGAAATTAGCCTGCTTTTTATAATTTCTTTTTGCATTTTGCAAATAATTGTTAAATTAGAAATACCTAAATATGTATCAGTGGGAATCTTTATTCTCTTTTCAGCAGTAATTGTGATTAAATACACAAGATGAAGATTTGTCTAAGAATCATAAGGAAGAGTCCTACAAAGCCAAATATAGGACAAAATAAGATTTAGTGCTGTGCCGTGGTCACAAGGTCATTCTTTCATGAGAATGAATTCTCCTCCAGCTGCTGAGGTGGGTTTGGGAGTAGAAAGAAGGAGGAGGGAAGATTTTTCTTTAATTTAGTTGTTTAGGGGATTGCCAGACACTTTTGTTGGTCTCTGTAATACTCAGCTGTACATCACTGCATGGCTCTTCACATTTGGTTTAGGATCATAACAGGTTTCTTATTTGCATTTGTCTGGCATGCTCAAATTATTTTACTGAATGACAAAAGTAATGATGCCTTTATTAGTATGGAAATTAGGGACTTTAAGTTGGTAATTTGTAGTTATTAAAAGGTATAGCTTCTTTAGAGTGTTTTCAGAATACAGTACAAGAATTGCTAAAATATTTTGATTCACTTGCTCAGCCCAAGTGATTTGAATAAGCAGTTTCAACTTCAATTTTCTCTGGATAATTAGAATTAAACTGAAAATTAACGAATTAAACTAATGCTTATCCAAATTTCTCCCTTCTGTTTCTAATGACTGCTTTTTTTTCTTTGCAAATAAACTTCTAATGTGTAATGAGATGCCCAGAGAGACAAATCTGGGGAGTTGTTCAGGTTTCTTTTTCCTCCAGATAGTGGACTTGATTAAAAGATGCGTAACAATAATTCCTGACACATATATTCACTTTGGTTAGTGGACTTTGGTGTTTTTCAGCGATTCTTCAAAATATATATAGTATTTAGGTGTATCAATACTATCCCTATACTGATTTCTAGTGGATATCCCCCTGTTAAATTTAAGTTGAATGGTCTTGTTAGGAAAATGTTTTGAACTAAAAATGTTGTTCCAGTCTATGCATACAACAATTTTAGAAATGAGAGCCTCCAGAATAAGATGTCTAATTTACTTTTTTTTAAAGTGTGATGTACTTTTACAGTGATATTAGTACATAAATAATTTTGTCTGTAGGAAAAATCTTGTGTTCCAAACAGAGCTATTTCAGTGAAGGACTTGTGACTTCAGAAAATGGTGAACTGAATATTCCAGACCAACTGAGGGTTCTTTTAAATTTTGCAGCTTTAGAATACTCCTACACAGATTTCTAAATTGTCTCTATTGTTGAGCATATTCTGTAACTTCTGAAATTTGAGTGTGAATCAAGCTGTTGATACTTACTTTGCTGACTAGTGCTGTCTTACTGTGCTTTCTCATCTCTACCTGCCTTGACCTTAGGGTAGAAGATTTTTGGTGTGGGAATTGTTACTCAGTGCTGTACTGGTTAGTCATCTGGTATAATGCAGTCTTTGTGTGAATAGGACTTCTTGTCCTTACCAAAATACAAACAGTAAAATATTTTAAGGTGAAAGTATAATGAGGATGTTAAAAGCATTTTTGTAGAGTATTCTCAACCTGTGAACTTGAAGGGGGGAAACGGTACTTTATGTATTATGTCCATGTATTACATATCTGAGAAATTTTAGCACCTGTGTAATGTATTGTTAGCCCTAATGAAAACATGGTAATTAGACGTGTAGCCTAACACCCCATATATATTGAAGCAGGTTTTGTAAAATATGTGGTTATGTTCTTTGAGTCACAGTGTAGCAATAGAAAGATTTCTTTGGTAAAATTATGTGTTTTCATACCTAGCAGATTGAATTGCCATAAAGTTCAGCACTAACTATGAATTTAAAGATGTATGCTGTTTGTTTATTTCTAGGACTTTTGTTGAAGCAATCTAAATGGAATGCTTTGAGAGCTGTGTGCCCACATTCTACATTTTTTAATGCTGAAGCAGTACTTAATCTGGAATGTATGCTTTTGTTTAAAAAAAAAAAAAGCAAAAGGGGGTGGTGGAGGTGTGGGGAGCAATTTCTTCTGGAAATCACAGAGGTAATACATCACAAGCTTGTTCTGTTTGTGCTGTTGGAAAGACAATGGAGTATATCTTACCTTTTTTGACCACATCTTTGATAATACCTTCTATCCTTAACCTGTTCTCAGAAATGCAACACCTCAGATTCTTTTTACATATTTTGTCCAAGGATTGTAGAGTTTCAGAAATCCATTTTGCAGCCTTTCATAAACAACAATAATTTAATTTCTGAAGGAAATTTTTTGCGCGAGTACTAATTTTTTCTACTTTGTTTTTACATAATAGCAATTACTTCTAGGTTGATACATATTGTGGTCTTCTGCCTCTTTTTATGTGTGCTTACGTTAGAGCCTGATAGATTCAGGAATGCTTTAGAATATCCTAGAATGTATTTAGAAAATCGCACGAAGATACTAGGATTTATTACGTTAATTTTTAGGTGGTCTAAGCTGTTTTGCTTAGGTACTCTTACCTTCAGATCAGTTTAAACTGGAAAAGCAAAGCAAGAGCTGTAACTCAGCCTTATTGCAATCTTACAGGTCACAACTGAATAGGAATTCATGTTTTATCCAGGATTTACAGAATGAATGGGTATCTAAATCACTCCATTTGAGAACAAGTCTGGCATACGTTATCAGCTTTAGTTGTGAGTTTCTTTATTTTTTTCCCTCCAAATAAGCACTGTAGATTTTATTATATAAACTGTGTTCGGAGTTGAGGGATCCTGTGACTACAGATGCTGAGAATGGAGTATGAGAAACAGGACAGCAGAAGATAGAGGATTATAAAGTGAGTTATGTTTCTAACCAGCCAGACTCTAGCTCAGTTCTTTAATGTGCCTCCATAGTAAAAGAAACAAAGGAAAGACAAAAAAGTAACATAAAGGCAGTGCTTTCCAGTTTTGCAGATGTGTGAATTGGTAAACACTTGTAAATAGGAAGAATTTAGATGAGTGTTCTCTCCACTATCAAGTGATATGGTAATGTTTCATCTGTATTTTTCTGTGTGATGTATCTGCAAATGTGCCTAATTACCCTGGGAAAAACTTGCTGTAGAGCTGGCTTCCCATCCCTGTGGTTGGGGTGGTGGGCAGCAGTGGGACTGCCTCCCACTGGAAGGATCTAGGGCAATTTGGGTAGAAATCCCAGCAGCTTGGTGGCTGCCAGCTCGTGCGTGTTGAGGACAGACACCAGGGTGTCAGTAGGGAATGTGCTGCTGGAGCACAGCAATGCCGAGAAGAAAGGTGAGGAAGATGCAGTCAGGGAGAGCCTGTGTCTGGGTCCTTGCACAGCATTATTGTGATGGAGAAACTTGTCATTTTTATCAAAACAAAGTTGGTTTAAAACTGGCAAAACAAAGCTTAATTAACTTTTCAGAGACTAATGTTTAGGTTTATCGTGGTATATGTATTGTATATTTATTTTTTTTTCCACAGAAACCTGCTAATATTTTAGTTATGGGTGAAGGTCCTGAGCGAGGAAGAGTAAAAATTGGTATGTTTATATCTTTGATAAGTCCCAGTGTAGCATTTAAGTTAGAATGTTCTGAAGGTGCAGTTGTACCACCTAAAGTAGTCACTGTAATACCAGTATGTGCCTGGGCACATTGCCTAAATGCTGTTTTCTGAGTGACTGGCTTCATCATATTAGCCCCATGTACCAGTTCTGACAATGAAATGCTGTAGCCTCATCAATAAAAAGTGGAAAATGTCATTATATTTTGCTTAAGTGGGTGTTTGTGTGGGGTGGGGGATTTTGATGTGGGGTTAAAGATGACAGCTAGCTAGGAGGAAAGGAGGAGAAAGAAATATGGTTTTAAAATTTCCTCCATTTACCTCTAATGCCATGACATCTTGCTGCTGCTTATAAAAATCTAAATAGGGAACTGCTCATTGCTACAAACCTTAAATCTTATAATGGAATCAAAGATGGCATTCAGCCTAGAAAATATTCTTGAAGGAGGAGGTCCCTTGGAGATGAACACAAGGGATCTTAAAAGTGCAGAAAACACAGGAATCCATCCGAAATTTAGTGAGAGCTAATAGCTGATGCTAAATGCCTATCCTGGGGTGTACCAGGTTAGAAAGAACCCAACACTTCCACACTATTGCAACATTTTCTGGTGGGAGTTACTGTTTGGAATGAGAAGATGATTTGTAGGTGTTCAGTTGTTTTAAACTAAATACATAAATAAAAATTAACAGTAATCTAACAATAATAAACTGTACCAGACTATGCATTATTATGGCAGTGCTGTAATAGCAGGCTACTAATACACAGCCTGCTTACATTAGTTATGGTAATGCAGCCCCATTTGGAAGGGTTTTTTAAAGCTAGTTTATCTTTTTTCACTTCCCTATGGCTTTCTTTTGTGAGATTACTCTTCTGCATTGTTGCTCTGTTCTCTTAGTGTTTTGTTGATCTGAACTATATTGTTAGTCACTAGTAGAATGATTCAGGGTAGGATTTTCTGGGAGCGTTCAGTGTTGTTCTAGGCCTTCCCTTGTTCTTTGGAATCCGAGGAGTGATGGGCCACGGTTGAATGCTTCTGCAGATCCTACTCTGAAAGTTTTTAATGCCTTTCTGAGTTTTTAAGGTTGGCAGTAGGGATTGAGGTCTGCACAGAAAACAGGTACAGCACGGACAACAGAGGAGAAAGTTTCTTCATATTACCTTACTCTTCATGGAGGGTTTCTTCCAAAACAAAGCATGTAGGTCATCCTCTGGACTCACTTTCAACAGTGGTGGTGATATTTGCTGTACACAACTACTTGCTAGTAATTGCACATAGACCACCCATTTATTTCTTAATTCATAGTTTTGAATTCATTTGAGAATAACTTAAGCCAGATTCTGTTAATGGACAGCTGAAAGATTCTGTATTGGGCCACCAGTCCTCTGAGCCATCCATTCCCAGCAGGGCAAGAGGGAGGGGAACCTTGGATTTTGAAGTGTGTTATCAAAATGTAGATTTTTTTTTTTTCTTAAGATTGCCACAGCAGTAAAAGAATGCAGAAATTACACACATACCAAGGGCTTCCACTTTTCCAGTGTAACTAATTTTTCTAAAAAATACATAACTGGTATTTAACTTAAAATAACTTTTATAGGCGTTTTGTGTCATTTTGGGTCATAAATTCACTTTCTGCCAACAATTTTCCTTATTATTCATAGTTATTAGTGACTTGACCAGTTTTGAGTAATTGATATTTTAGTGTAGGAAACTGTAAAATGTTTCTCTTTTTAAATGCATTAAAGCAATCATAAATAGGAATGCGTATGAAAAAATAGTTAAGGTTTGTGTAGTCAAGTTAGAGACCTGTATTTACACTGCAGTATTCCCTTATTGAGCATGCAGGTCCTTTTCCCTCAGGGTAGCTACTCATCTCATTTCATTCAAGTCTTTCTCAGCATATGAATATCCCTACATATAGGGTCCCTCTGTCTTGGGATTCATGGTTGGTGGATGAGGAAAGCAATTTCATGGGAGAAGCTGCATATTTTAGTCTCTGCCCCTTTTTTCCTGTATGACTTATATTTAGTTGTTCAGACAACTTTCTATGCAGTTGTACGCTACAAATGCTAGAAAGCAGTTTTTAATGATATAATGCCCACAACCAAAATTTTAAAATCCTAGTCTGAATGGTATTCAGCCCTGGTATATTGATATTGGAATTGCATCTTGATAGAAAATCAGCAGAGAGGCAGATGCTGTAGGCTTAGGTGCTGCTTTTGTGTGAAGGAAGTCTTGCCACAGCTAAATTCATGAAGAGAAAGATTTTGTCATGTGCACGTATGTATTATAAATCATTCTAACCTTTGCAGAATCTGCATTTTGCTCACTTTAAAAATTGCTGCTTTGTGAAAAAACATCCTGTAATAATGGGAGTATTTTACCAGAAAACATAAGGTAAAATGAGTCAGGATTTACCACTGTCCTGAGGAGTTGATGCACTTCTTCAGAACAATGGTTAATTCATTGTTGTAAAGGACTCGTGTTAGTAATGATTTATAATTATATACTTCATAGGTGATATACTTCATAGGCCACCCAGTAACTTCTACAGAAAGAAAATCTGCTCAGAGAGTTCATACCTGCTACAGTCTGCCTTTGCATTTGATTTAGGAGTAATGATAGTGCTAACAAGTAAACTCAATCAGTTTGTTCAAAAAAAAAACAAAAAACCAAAGATTGTTAGTTTCTCTCAAATTTTAAAGCATCTCTCTTTGAATTTTACAGCTGACATGGGCTTTGCCCGATTATTTAATTCACCTCTGAAGCCTTTAGCAGACTTGGATCCAGTAGTTGTAACCTTCTGGTATCGAGCTCCAGAGTTGCTTCTTGGAGCAAGGCATTATACCAAAGCTATTGGTAAGTAAATTGGACAAAAATGTACTGTTTTGTTCTTTATGTAAACTGTGCCCAAATTTTAAAGCTTTAATAAATTGTTCAAAGAAAAGTAGCTGAGTTAAAGGTATGTTACTTGCTTCTTGAAGAAATATTAATCTTTGACAAATCGATTCATTTACTGGGGTCTCAGGCTATATATAGAAATGAAATATATTGCTGGGTTTTGGCTCCAAATGCCCTGCAATGCAATCTAAGTTTGTGGCTTTCACACAGGACTTTCATAAATGCTGTTAGAGCCGATAAAAAGAAAATATGAACGCATCTTTGAACGGCTAGTTGAATTCATATTAGGATGACTGTGAGGCACAGTGCATTAAATTTATTGCCGAGGTTATTACCTAGTGTAATAAATATATGAAATAAAGAATGTACAAAATGGAGACTATTGTGGCTGCACTGAAGCTAAAATGTAAAATTAAGCTGCATTTTAGCCTCTCTGTGTCTTTCAAAGACAGATGACAGATGGCCCGAGCTTTTGTGGGCTGTAGAATAGGGGAGCAGCCCAGCAGCAAACTGGAGGGAGATTAGATTCACTTTTACTGCATTGATCAGCTTTGCTATGGAAGGGAGAGAGACTATAGGGAAAAGCACTAGGAAGGTTTTCTCTTGCTGCCTGGTTTAAAAGATGTGTTAAAGGCTGGCAACCAATTCTGGGAGGAAATAACTTCCCTATTAGCTACTCTTTGTACAGACATGGAGGTTGTTTGTCAGCATACTAGGTTGTTTCTGTAACCTGAAAGTCTTCTTCAGAGCTCAATCTTTTTTTCTTGTTTTGTTTTGTTAAAGATCATATCTGTGTTTCTGTCAGCAACTCTAATGTTTATGCCTTAAATGTATTCTTGTTTACTTTTCTGCTAATAGTGTTTCTTTTATAGATCAGATGAATTTTTATATGTTCCTTCAAACTGCTTAATTTGTTGTGTTTGCATGTTCCCTCACTTTACTGCTGTTTTTTCTGATTGCAGTGTATGAAACTGCATGGGCAGCCATAGCCTTTAGTACATAGTTTTTTCAGTGTAGATAAAAAATGACTTTGTAAAAACACTGAGTAATGGAATTATGCTGTTTGCATTATTTGCTTTTGTCCTTGTTTATGACCTTGTTCATTCAAGGCTCAGTATAGCACCACTTTGAGTTAAAAATTGTGTTTGTAGATACCAGAAAAGAATTGAGACAACAACTGGGAAGATTCAGGCAATCTGACTATTAGATAGGAGAGCAACAGTGAAAAGAGAAAGGTTGTAGGGCTTGGGGGTTTATTTAAATGAATGTTATGGAAAAGTTGTGTGGTGTGTGGGTTTGTAGCAATTTGCATGTTACTATCTTTCCACTAAATGTTATAGATAGCATTTGGTTTATACCAATACCACTACTTTTCAGCTTGTACTTTTGGGATCATTTACTTTTTAAATACTACATTACTACTTTAATACTTAAACTTGGCTGATCAGTGATTGCACATTTCTTTGTCAGGACAGTGTGGCATTAGAAGGGCAAGATGCTGGTTGGCTTTACTTTCTTTGTGTTTTGTGTGTTGACCATGACCCTTCACTTTTTAGTTTCCTTCACTTTTATTCTTAACCAGATTAATTTTTTACAATGTTAAGTGGTAACTACACTTCAAAAACACCACAAAAACTCATATGCTATTCTCTCAGCTCCTGTGTAGTTTCTGAATTGGGTACCTCCATTGAAAGCTAAAAGAAAAAGTTGAGGAAGTATTGCACTTCTACAATAGAAACTTGACCTTATCTCTGATAAGCTAAGCACTAACATTCTACCTCATCCAGATGGTTTTGGAAAGTTTCATTTGTTCTTCTTTTATTTCTGTTCTCCTTTTTTAAAGATATTTGGGCCATAGGGTGTATATTTGCAGAGCTGCTAACATCAGAGCCAATATTCCATTGTCGACAAGAAGATATCAAAACTAGTAATCCTTATCACCATGACCAGCTGGACAGAATATTCAATGTAATGGGATTTCCTGCAGGTACATACTGTATTTTTTATCACCACTGTTCAAAGAAAGATATCCATATTGCTTTCTTTGCATATGAAGGTGGCAGCTGATCAAAGCAACAAAGCTGTTCAAACACAATCTTTATTTCATGAGTTATAAATCTAGAATCCAATGGTCAAATTAGATATTTTCCCTTTTATTAATGCCAGGGTTATCTTTGTGTATACATGTACCAATGCTTTATTATTTTAAAAGATTGTATTTAATGCTGGGTGATTAAAAATGAGAAGGAATATTTCTACATTGCTTCAGTACTGATTATTGATTTGAAAGGTGATTGATTAATGAAACCAAGCAAAAAAATATATATTTAGTGAATATTATGCATTTGTTTAGCTCATGCAAAATTAAATGTAGCATTTGGAAGTAATGGAGGGTTTGGGGGTTTTTTCCCCCTACCTGGTGGAAAGCTGGTGGTATAGAAAACAATTATTTATTCCGAAACAGAAGAAAGAACTGGTTGTATGAAACAAAACAAATTACAGTGGGGATATAATTTGTTGCATTTTCCCCTCATTGTTGGTTAGATTTTGTTTTTATGCAGGCTGCCTTGCTTCTTCAGTTAATACTTTGTCTTCTAGTGTTCACATGATTGCAGGAGTCAGAGTAACAGAGACCTTTTTTTTACTTTTTGTTTATCTTTCTCCTCACTGCCTGTGTTCCCTACTCCACTATTAATTATGTTGTTGGGTTTTTTCCCTGAACTTGCCTCTTCCTTTCACATGACTTTTGTGGTCTCTATGTTTGTGGTGGTTCTAGAATTTTGTTATTAAACATGTTGTTATTTTTGCTTTTGCCTTTTTTGGTGTATATGTACTTCATTGTTTCGGTACTGCTGTATGAGATTCGCAAAAATGTTACCTTTGCATATTGTCTCCTTAGTTTTGCTTCTTCAACTGTCCCCTTCTGCTTTTGAACTAGTATTTTACCCTTCTATATTTTTTTGTAGTTCATTTGAGTTTTACATTGGTTCTGTATAGCTTATATAAGTAGCTCATAGTCTCATTTTGGTTTTCTGATTGGTTTAATTAGTCCTTTCTAATGGTCTGCATTTGACCTTTGGAGTTCTTTGGTTTTTATCAAGAAATGCTTTTCATTCAATTGCAGCAATTTTTTGCATTTTAATTGCCACTTGCCATATCTGAAACAGTTTCTCATGTCTATGGGATAGGAAAGAATAGAGTATTTTGTTTAACTAAGTAATTAAATAATTATGCGTGATTTATTCATTTATTTAATGCTTTTAAACTCAGTGTTCTGCAGTAGTGATCAGACTTAGTAAAGATTTGAATTGTACCAAATTAGTTGCCCACAGAGCCTTTTTCAAGAGTTGGAGCTTAAGACATTTGAGGCTAGGTGCTGGTAGTGAGTTTTTTGTTTCATTCTAAAATCCGTTTTAGTTGAGGTGAATTATTCTTCATTTTGACTGTGCAAACTTCACTTTTTCTTAAATTCTTGTTTAGTAACAGTATATCTTACTTTGCTGAAGTACCTCTAGGCAGTTTCCTGTAACTAAAAGTGCTGTCAGAACAGAGAATCCCTTAGAAGGAGGCAGGGTTTGCTGGAGTCCTGTGTATTCCTGTCCTGAGATCACAGCTTTGTCTAAACAAATTAAGTAACAGTCCTGAGGGGTTCAAGCACAAGACCTGATGGGTTTTTGTTCAGGGTTGTTTTGTGGCCACTGTAGCTGGCATCTTTTTTTCAAGTTCTTGAGTTAATCAGTGCACAGCTGGAACCTCTTAGGTGTTGGTATGATTTATTGTGAAGAGGTGATGAAGGAATAGGAGCTAGGGAGTACAAAGACATAAGAAACTGCAAGGTTAACGAAGCGGAATTTAAAAATAAAAATCAAAGCTGTGGAGGTACTTGGAAATGCTTTGTTTTACTCAGATAGAAAGGGGAAAAAATAATTAATACTGCTTTGCAGATAAAGATTGGGAAGACATAAAAAAGATGCCAGAACATTCAACCTTAATGAAAGATTTTCGGAGAAACACGTAAGTCTGGGTTGAGCTTTCTTAATAAAGCATATTTTATATCTCTCTCCTACACTAAATTTTTTGCAGTTTGAGTTGTTTTCTACATAGATGCCAAACAAGGACTATGAAATTGTTATGACTTAGATTGTGAAAAATGAAAAATGAAGTTGTTTCATAATGGTGAACTTGGCCTGCTGAGGTGGTGTGGATCAGAAGAGTAGCCAGAGGCTGTAAAGAGTAAGGTGGCAGGTGTGAAACAGGTGATGCCAGTAAGACCCCGTGCAGCTCTGAAGTTTGCAAAGCACAGTGTGTCAAAGCACAGCTGTTCCCAAATCTCTGATACTGGCAGTGATTTTCTGTAATAGCTGCTTAAAAGGGGTCTGGTAACCTTATACCATTTCCAGCAAACTGTGAATAATTGTTAGGTTTGGTCTCTAGGGTAGTTTACAATGACAAAAGAAAAAACTACCCTTCAGCTTTGCTGTCACATTGCCACAGGCTAATACCTGTGCTTAAAATGCCACCCTGTTGCCTGATTTCTGTGCTAAGGCATTTGGGGCTGTATAGTTATTTACATTTCTTGCATCTGCCATGCTATTGCAGCCATTTAGAAACCTTTTCTTTGAGTTTCTCTTTTAGAAAAAGTAAACATGTGAATGTTCTTGTAGCAGCCTGTAGGTTGCAGGAGAGCATTCAGATGAGCTGATTATATATCTTCACTGTCATGAGAAATAAACAGAATCAAACAGTATAGTAGTAAAATTGCTACAAGGCAGTTTAAAATCCAGTTGATAGTTTGCTGTTTGCATGTGGGTTAAAAGTGTGCTTTTTATGTGGGTATGATATGCTTTTATAAGGATGTGAGGGAAACATGCCTTTCTGCAGTTCTGATTTTTAAGCAATCTCTGATGTTGATAGTTGTGATTTTTCCCAGCTTATTGGATCTGCAGGGAGACTAAACTTTTCTTATTAATATGTTTTGTGGCTACCAGGAAAACTTTGCAGTACCAATGTTTTACATATTAGAAATACCACTTCTGTTTCCTTTCTAGGTATACCAACTGCAGCCTTATCAAATATATGGAAAAACATAAAGTTAAACCAGATAGTAAGGCATTCCACTTGGTAAGTTCCTGCAGACATAAAAAATCAAATTCCTCATATATGCTACAGTTGTTTCAAGTAACAGTTGACCTGGTGTCAAGTCTACTGTACCTAACTTTATAAATTAAGTTAGGAATAATTGATACTCTGCAATCTGAAAATTTCAAAATCACTTTATCTTCTCATATTGGTGAAATATCTTCTTACATTGATAAAATGATTCTGAGTATCATTCACTGGATTAGGTTCAGTATCAAGCAATTTTGAAGTTTTTGTTCTTTAAGTCATGTTATACTTGTGTTAGCCTGTAGTTACATTTGCAGTGTTGCTGCAATCCTTAATCATTTTGCTGCTTTACATACTTTCAATAGCTTATTTTTACTTTTAAAAAATCCTATATGCCTGATTTTTTTGATTTTCCATGTGATTACTTTGGTCCATATAAACTGTAGTGATTGTCCCATTAATTCATGATGTATGAAATTGTGTCATTTAGTAAGGTGATCTTTACATCAAGCAGTTTTTAAAATAGAAAATATTTGTAATAATATTTAGAAGGTTCACTTCTGTGTGGCACCTGTACAAGGGAGCAGAACCAAAGTTTTGATCCCCTGGGTGGATACTGGTTGCATGGTTATGTTAATTTCTTTTTGTATGGCTGATCACGACCAAGATTCATAATGTGATGAACAGCTCTAGAATCCAATCACCACAAATTATACTAGTATTTTGCAGTGCTTTTTATTTGTGTTTTTCTGTGTGTTAGCAGTTCTTTGTCATGTTTTGCCTTTTCTGGCTCTTGGCAATGCTTTTTGAGAGAGTAAGAATTGGCTTATTCAATATGCTATTCTATAAAAACTTAATGTAGACTCAGAGAGCTGAAAAAACTTACTGTGAGTTCTTGTGGATGATGTGAAAAGCAAAACTGGATTGATGGTGGTAATTCATAGTTATCAAGTTCTTAACCATGCTGTCAAAAGTGAAGGCTGAAGAGGGAAATGTACTACCTCAGCCTCAGCTTTTGAAGTATGGAAATTTGCATTGCAGTTATGAATTCTCACATGCAGTTATGAATTTCTCCTAGTGAAAGGAGATGACCAGTTCAGATTTAGATCACGACAGGGGATCTTTTTAAAAAGGTGAATGTATGAATCCTATCAGAAAGTATGAATAGGAAATGTAAATTTAATTCTATTTACTTATGTATTTTCTTGTTAAAAAAAAACCCACTACAGGTTAAAATTGAAGCATTTGTTTTTGAGTCTTGGACAATATGTCATGCTGTAGTTTTGCCTTGGACACTGCTGGTGAAACATGAAAACTCACTATTTTTCTGTGTGGTATCTGAAGGTTATCTCATGTTGCTTGTCCAGCACAGCTGTATTCCACAGCTGTTTGGGTGGATGGAGAGAAGTATATGCATGTACACCAGACTTCTTGAATAAGAAACATGTAGTTTTAAGAATGCATCACTGCAACTCAACACTAGAGCTAAATAAAATAGTTAGGCTATGGTGTTCCTAGTTCACAAGGCCTCATCTGGGGTGCTATGTCCAGGGGAGGGCCATTAAGGTGATCAGAGGTCTGGAGCACCCCTCCTCTGAAGACAGGCTGTGAGAGAGCAGGGCTTATTCAGCCTGGAGAAGAGAAGGCTCCCAGAAGACCTTATAGCACCTTTCACTACTTGGAAAGTCCAAGAGCTGGAGAGGAACATTCTTTTGATAGAACAAGACATAATGGCTTTCTAATGAAAGAAGGTAGATTTAGATTAAACATTAGGAAGAAATTCTTTATTCAGAGAGTGATGAAGCACTGGAGCAAGTTGCACAAAGTTCAGAATGCCCCATCGTTGGTAGTGTACAAGGTCAGGCTGGACAGGGCTCTGAGCAACCTGGTCTAGTTAAAGGTGTCCCTGCCCATGGCAGAGGACTGGACTAACTGACCTCAAAAGGTCAAATTATTTTGTGATTAAAGGTGCTGGTACATTGTGGAAACTTTTTGAATGGTTTTGATAGAACACTTGTGACTGGAACTGAAAGTCCTGGGCTTTGTAAGTGAAAAGAGATGTCCTTTGGTAGGAAATGAAATTACTGTTTTAACAGGGCAGAAGAATGTGGTTATACCATTTAGGGTTAGGCTTTTGAGTTCAGACATTTGTATCATCTTAACTTTCAGGAATACAATGAAGTTTCTATAAATGGTTTTGGTAATGTAAAGGTGTTTTTTTCTTTTTTCTCTTTTTTTTTTTTTTTAGCTTCAGAAATTGCTCACTATGGATCCAATAAAGAGAATTACCTCAGAACAGGCTATGCAGGATCCTTACTTCTTGGAAGATCCTCTTCCCACGTCCGAGTAAGTGGTCAGTTTATTAACCTATCAGTGCATTCAGAGATGCTTTAGAACTGTGCTTTCTCACTGCCCTAGGTATGTTTGTGAATATTGAGCTAAATACTGCCTAACAACCGAAAAAAGCTATAACCACTAAAATGCCATCCGTGGTTTTTAAAATTAAGTAGCATTTTTATTAATCTCTTGCTTTATGGAACTTTGATCCTATTAGTTGCAGCACTAATCTTGTTACTCACTGACAGGTTGATTATGCATGCTACAGATCTTGGTAGACAACTGCTAAGTGCCCGCAGGTCCGCTTCTCTGCCTCAGAATGCCAGATGACAGTCTCTAATTAGTTTACATTTTTGTCTTAGCCTTTGTTGTAAATTCACTGGGTGGGGAAAGTCTCAGTGTGTGTCTCGGTGCTGTCATCCTTAACAACTTAAATCCATTTTCTGTAGACACTCCTCTTTTTTGTTTGCACAGGCAGATTTACAAAAGGGAGAAAATTTATGGACAATGAATGATTTCATTAAAAATTAAGCCCTTCTTCCAAAAGGCTAGCCAGAGAGCCTGACTGTACACCCTTTTAGGAAAGCTATTAGTGCATCCTGACTGTGGTTCTCTACCCTTATGTGGGGAAGAATTTATAAAATATGTATACTTATAAGGAATTAATTAAAAATGAAGTTATTTCACTAAAGCCTGCTGGATTATTTATAGCATCTCCTGAGCTGTCTCTGTGATTTAAAGTCATGTGAATGATTGGCTGTTGCAGAAACTGCTTTTAGGATAGTGTTTGGCTTTTTTCTCAAATTTAGGTTGACATTTCAATGTGAATACACAATTAGTATTGCTAACAGGTGTACAGAGATTTTATTATAAATACATTCTACTGATAAAGGGCAGGTAAATATTAGCTTGGACTAGAAGTAGCACATCCATGTGGACTGTGAGATACGAGTTGTAGGTGAAATTTCTAGTCACTTTTAAACTTTTTTTCCAGGTGGTGTTTTTTAATAGTCAGTGAAGTTTCCAGGAATATTTTTAGTTAGTCCTGAGACTGTGAATTACACAATAGCTACAGTGAGATAGCTCTTTGTGCCCTTGTAGATACCTAACAAGTGATGTACCTTTCTAACCAACAAAAAAATTGCTAGGACCTTAACTTATTATATAAGATGCAAATGAACATTAAAATCAAATGTGGATATGTTTCTATAAAGTTTAGAATATGGTGATAGTCAGACAGGGAGAACATCTCCCTTAGTTACAGGTATTAAAGGCTTAGGCAGCTTGAAACTATCATGGGTAAAGTGTGAATCTTACAGGTCTAACCCTTCTGTTCTAATACAGTGATAAATAGACTTTTTTTGGGGACAGTGTTTTTGCAGGTTGTCAAATCCCTTACCCAAAACGAGAATTTTTAACAGAAGAAGAACCAGATGATAAAGGAGACAAAGTAAGTACTAGAAGAACAGTATCATCATGTTTCACTGGCTTTTACACTATTTCCTGATTTTATGTTATCTCATGTACTGCTTTTGAGTTGAATTTTTTCTTTGTGTTTAAACAATTGAGAAGAACCAGCAGCAGCAGCAGGGCAATAACCATACTAATGGAACTGGTCATCCAGGGAACCAAGACAACAGTCACACACAGGGACCCCCACTGAAAAAAGTGAGAGTTGTTCCTCCTACCACTACCTCAGGTGGACTTATTATGACCTCAGACTATCAGGTATTTTGTTTTATTCACATATTGTGTATTTGCTTTTCATGTTTAGAGCAGTGTTTCTTCAAACTAAAAAAGTAATTTTGTAAATGTCACTGTATTAACTGTTACTTTCTAGAATTTTTTTTTTTTTTCCGATTCACTTAGTTGATGATTTGTTGATATCCTGATGTTCTTTGGGTTAGCAGTAAAGAAATTAGGATCAGACATTATTAGAGTTACTAATTATCACCTTCATATTAGGGAATGCTAATGGTTATGGACCAGGAGCCTGTTATGCTGTGTTCTGTATCACCTAAAAATGCCATTTCTTGCTTGAACAAACGTGCAGTGGTAGGCGGCAGAGGATGTTGCAGTAAAAGAGCTGTGAAATAAAAATTTGAACAAGTGTTTTAGTTGGGTTAATGGATGCAGAAACAGTATTTTGGATGACAAAGACTTGGCATGATGTTGTCATGATCTTTTTTGAAGATCAAGGGAGATTCGAGGTTGAGTAAGCCAAATATTGCAGATCTGAGGACAGGTGAGGTGGTGGCAGTCAATGAGTGCGGCAGATGAGGAGGCGCATTGGGAAAAAGCACTTAAAGGAAAACTTGAAAAATGTCTTCTGGCCTTCCTGCATTTGAGCTTGTGGTCAGACATTAAGAAATCATAGCCTGGAGTATAAGAATATCTTTGTCATCCCAACAAATAATACCTGAATTTTTGGGTTTGGATAAGGCTACTACTGGAGATGGGGGAGGAAGAGGGTTAAGGACAGAACCTTTAGTTAATACAAGCTTAGAAGTTACAAAAGAGGAGCAGGGAAGCCTTCAAATGATTCACAGGAGCAGTTGGAGAACAGCAGGGAATAGCTGATTTCAAGAGGAGGCATGCTGTTGGAAATGTTAGCCTGCAGGAACTAACCATTGCATACTGCTTCACATGGAATGTGCAGTACAGGTGGCCAGACAGTCTTGGATGGCCTGGGGGGAAGTTGGAAACTACGTGCAATGTTTTCAGTTAATTTAAATGTTGATATCCAAATGCGAGAGCCTAATAATGGAAATCCATTTAGCTGGGCTTACAGTCTATAGCAAAACATAGGGAGAGTTAAGAAACAGAGTCAGTAAAGCTGCTGCTGTCAACTTCCCTTTCAGCTGGATACAGCTTCTCCATGAACCACCAGTAGGCTTTGAAATCTTGAGTTTCACAGTTTGTTCCTCAGAGTACCAGATAGCTTCAGAAGCTGCCTGGGGGCATTACCTTCATCCTTATCTAAGTCTGTGTACTCTCAGCATTGGCCAAAACTTGAAAGTACTACAAAAATATAAAGATCATTTTCAGGAGCTTTTTTGTGACACCCTTCATATAGTCACCAAGTGCCTTTGTTCAGTTTATCCCAGGACATCAATAACACATCAGTTTGCAAGTCATTCTCCCTGAACAATATACATTTTTAGAGCTGTTTGAGACTGTGGTGAGCCTTAACTATAGTTCTGCAGGGTGGGGTGCCTCTAAGTATAAATGTCATCTTTCTTTTAGTAAGATTATCCATCACAGGTGCTCTTACAGGAGTTTCATCCCTTTCAATCTGGCAAGCTGCAGTCAATTGCTGTTTTGGCCTTTTAATTGTCTCTTTCTTCCACTTCTTAAAAACACACACACGGAGCAGAAGGCAAATGCAGCTGTAACTTTCTTAATCTTGCCCTCGGGTGGAGTCACACATCTAAGGAGGTTGATTCAGAGGTTGTGTGTACTGTGTCAGGGAGCCCCATTTACATGCCCTTCACCTCATTTTGCTGCTGCATTGTGGCATTTTGAACAAACTTCAGCTCCTAGTTTTGTGAGCCAGAGCTGAGGTTTGCTGGCTGACAAGTCAGAGGACTCAAATTGCTTGGCCAGAGTTGGCATTGCTTTGTTCTCAGTTTGTGCTCATCAGAATTTTTGTACTCAAGATACATCCTGGGATTACAGCTGGGGAGAGCCCTTGTTGACAAACATTAGTTTCAGACTACTTTTCCCTTAAGATAATGACACCTGCTGTTTTTCTGTCTCAAGAGCTCTTACTGGTAACTTGACTGCTCCTGACCAATCTTTCTGCTGTCTCTAGGAGAGACAGTCTCTCTGGTTTTCAAAAAAAGATATCCTTTTCCCCCTAGCCTTGCAAAGAGGCAGTCAGTAGATTTATTCTGATTAAGGTGTCTGGAAAACAAAGAGAGGAGACCTGAACTTGCCAGCACTAGAACAAAAGCAGTTAAGAGTTTCCAACTGATGGTTTCAGGTCTCCCTGAAAAAAATTCCTCACATTTTTTGCTTCTGATCCTGCAGCTTGAGGAGAGGGAAAACAAACATTACAATACAGCCTTCTGTTTTAATCAAACACCTGTTCCTTTGTTCTTCATTTGATTTGCTCAAATTCCCCATATAAAGCTTGTGAAGAAGGATTGCCATCTCCTGGGCAAGGAACACTAAGGCAGTTTCTGCATTCACTCAGAAGTCAAATTACTCTGCAGGGCACATTGACCTCATATCCTTTTCTGACATGCATAAAAATAGTACACATGGCACACAGACTTGCCTCCTTGTTTTAGTCTGCAATGTGACACTTCCAAAGGCAATGTGATTAAGCAGGCTGGAGCAATTTAGGCTGGAGCTTGGGATAACCCTTTGGGTGCTTAATAGTGTTTAGAAAGGATTGGATAGTTAGTTTTTTTCTTAAACAAAAGCCATTTGTTGTTCTGGTGTCATGAAGGAATCTGATTTTTCATTGCCTCTGTCTTAAAATAAGATCTGTTTTAGAAGTCAGGATGCAGGGAGTGTTTTACAACTGAAATGAGTGGTCAATTTTAAATGATTAAACTTGTGATGGTTTCCTACATACAGGAGCCACACATGGGCAAAACCAACATTCAAGACTTTTGCTCTTTGAAGTGCATCCTCTGTTTGTAACATGGAGAAGGGTGACCCAGAGCTGTGACCCTTCTCTTGATGAGTGACTTAGTCTTCTCAAGGCTGAAGGCAAATGTCCACAAAGTTCAGTCACTGTGCTAATGGTGTGGATCAGCAGTGCTGGTTTGTTCCCACTGACATTAAGTGCTGGTCCAGCCGTTTCTCTAAGAGAGACATTAGCTCAGTCCTGTGAGTGTGTGTTAACAAGTAGAGTATGCCTTTTTTATTTCTGCCAGCATCTCAGCTTCCTGGGTGTAGCTACTGTTCTAAATGCTGTACAAGAAAAAATTGGTGTTTTTATTTTATGTTGTGACTTAATATTTTACTTTCTTAGGGTGTTGGTTCACCACAGTTTTTTCCTATTCAGGTCTCAGTAGCAATGCCCTAGTCCTGGATTAGTTACTTTTTAGTAAAGTTTTCAGACCTCTTCTAGAAGCAGCTTTTCCTAAAAAAACATATGTCCTGTGATATCAAGTATTCAGAAGCTACACAGTTTCTAAATGCTGCAAAGTTTGTGAGGGCATGTAAACCAGTGCAGTAATGTACTGAACTTGTGTTAGTTTAATGAAATGTTAAATGTTACAAAGTGGTCAGATACTATAAATAATAACTTTTAGGTTAAAATTGAAGTAGGCAGTTCCTGGTTTGCTGAGAGCTTCTTGCTTCTCCACTCAAATAATTGTGGGAGTTGGTTGAAAGGGGCCTCTGGAAACCATCTAGCCAAATCTCCCCCTTGGAGCAGGGCTGTTGCTAGTTCTGACTCACTCAGATTAGCATAGCTTTGTTAAGCTGAGTCTTAAAAACCTTCATAGAGAGAGAGAGCTCACAGACTCTATGGGCAGGTTCTTCCAGTGCTGTACTGGTCCTTCCTCCTGTGTCCCATCTGACATTCCCAAGCCACAACCTAAGGACATTTTCCCTGAAATATCTGGTTCTACTGAGGAACGTTTCGCTGTTGTCTTTAAACTCTCCTTTGAGCAGTTTTATAGGTGCTGATAGGTGACACCTTAGCCCAGTCACAGTGCTCTCAGCCTGTTCTCCTAGGTCACACAGAAGGGTGGCAAGTATGTCCTCTTATGTGTGAAAATCTCCAGAATAAGGCAGTGGCTCATCAGCAGTAAGATGCCTCAGCTGGACCTCCACCGCAGCCTTACCTTCCTGCTAGGAGAAGGGAGCAAGTGGGGAAGATCACTGCTGTGAGTGGTGGTAGCCCAGTGTCATGTGCAGGTGCTCAGTAGCCATCTGGAGGGTTGGCTGGAGGTTTGACTGTGATGGGTGAAGATTCCCATTAGGGTGGATAGCAGAAGGCTGGCAGCTGTCACTTTCTGATCTGGTATTCCTGATGTCTTTTACCTGCTGTAGTCAGACTCAGTGAAACAAAGCCTGGAAGTGCAGCTGCTTTGAGACTTTGTGTGCTGGGTGCCTCTGAAGAAACGAGTCAGTAGGTGAAATAGTGTTGCCATGTCTGTGTTACGAAGGGCTGTGTGTCTGTGCTTCCCCCCTGCAGCGTTCCAACCCCCATGCTGCCTACCCCAACCCCGGACCAAGCACATCGCAGCCACAGAGCAGCATGGGATACTCAGCTACCTCCCAGCAGCCGCCGCAGTACTCGCACCAGACCCACCGGTACTGAGCTGCACCCGGTGCCGTCGACGCGCTGTCGCTGATGCTGCAGGACCGGCCGCAGCTGCGTGCCAGGAGCCCGGCTTGGGCCAGAGAATGTACTGTACAACCACACCTCCCACCTGTCCCACCGCCACGAGCCACCCCCTGCCACGGGGCCGAGGGGGGGCTCCCACGTTGTACCTGGTTTTGGGGTTAGACTTGAAAAGAAAGTGCTAGCACGGTTTGTGTTGTGGATATGCTACTTCTGTAGTTTACTTGACATGGTTCAGACTGACCGATGCATTTTTTTCAGTGACAGTCTGTAGCAGGTGAAGCTGTGAAATGTGCTAGGGGCAAGCATTTTTGTTGTCGTATGTGGTGAATTCTCTTGATGTAACAACTTCATCTGACCAATAGTACATGACATCTTTAAACTGGTACTTGAAGCATACAGTATATGTTACCACGGCAAAAAAGCAAACTAACCGTAACTCTCAGACAGTTTTGATAGACATTTATTTTTAGTGACTTTTGTGGGTTGGTTCATTTTCCAGCTAGATCGATGTTTTATGACCGACATGATTGCTACAATGAGATTTTTTTAAGAACATGGAAGCGTTCGCATTTTTTCCCAGCAATTACAAGCGTCCCAAAGATTTATTTCCAACATAAGTTTTTGTTTTTGTTTTGAAATCTATGACTTGACTGGTATTAAAGCTGCTATTTGATAGTAAAATAAGTATGTTGTCATTGATATAAACATGTTTGGTTCAGCAAACAAACTAAAATGATTGTCACAGACAGTGTTTTATTTTTTTCCTGTTGGTGTTAATGATTTGTGAGCATGCTTTGGGATTAAAAAAGCATGAGTGATATTTCCTAAAAAGGTGCGGCATCCATTCAGATATTTTGTCATGATTTTTGAGAACCAGCTTGGTGTAGTGGATTTTAAATTTTGTTCAGTTAATTTTTTTTTAATGTTCGCACGTTGTTTAGGGGTGCCATTCCTACTGCAGAGGAACAAGATGTTAGGAGAGCCTTAGAATTTATGAGGAAAAACTTACATACAATGTACTGTATCAAACTATTTTACATGAATGACACAAGTATTCTGAGTAAAAAAAAAAATCAAGCATTGTTAAAACAAGGTGTTATGTAATAAATTTATTTTTCATAAATCTGCATATGACCTTTGCCTGTATTCCTTTTTGTCATTGAAAACCCCCTGCTCCCACATCCATACATCTATATCAGGTTGTGTCCTGAGAAACAGCATTCAACAGGAATTTATCTTGCAAGGCAGGCTTCCATTAACTGGTGAGAAGGATAATGTTTCTTTTAAACATCAGGAAAAAAGGCATTACTTTTGTTCTCTACATGTTGCTGGAGATACTCTGAAAGTGGGTTTATTACTAGTGACATTTCCTAGATCAGACACTTCCTTTTCATCTACAAAATCCAGAGGCATTCCTGTGTGGATAGTTCTTCTGAGGTTTCTGTAGCTTATCCTTATTTTGGCAGGTAATACCATACCATGGACATAAATATATGCAATACACACAGGATGTTTTTCTGCAGGTGCTTCATGCAGTGTGAAGATCAACTGGTGTGATTCATCCAAATGCACTGAGATGCCGATGGGGGGCAAAACAAAAACCAAGTTGTTAGCCTGCCTGAAAGGCAAACCATGTTTGAAGTGAAGATAAAGCTGGATGGACTGGATACCTGACTGGATCGACTACAGGTTCAGGTATTCAGGAGGCTTAAAACTAAAGAAAATCTGAGTGCAGAATTTATGCTGCTTCTATGATACTGTATGATGCCCTCTTAATTTTGACATAAAAGGTGTCAAAATCTGTCTTTCCTTTGTTTATGGAACAAATTAATGTATAGGTGGGAGTGCCTTAAACTTCTTGGTTGCTTTTCAAGTGAAAACACTTCCAGTTTTTATTCTTAATTTATATATAGGCTTTAAGCTTGCCCATTCAGTATTGTCCAGACTGTTCCCAAGTACTCAGATGGTGCCAAGAGTAACTTTTTTTTGCTGAAGTGCTCTTGGCCCAGATTTTTTTTTTCCTATTGATGTATATTTATATTAATGCATAGTAGATAATATTATTCACGTAATAGCAGACTTTATTTGATGCCACTGTATTGTGATGTCTACAGTTGAAAAATAGCAGTCTTGTTTGAATTTCATTTTTGCAAAAGGAAGTGCATCCAGTTGACAAAAGGTGCTCTTGACATTAGTTTATGCTTGAATTTAATTTTCTTATTAAGAATGTATTTGAGCTAAAGATGCAGCTTATCAAGTATTTCTGATGAAACTAAATTATATTCTGCATTTAGTTTTGAATAGCCTGCTATTCTCAATTTCATTCACTTGTTTTCTCATTTTTAGTAGATATGTTGCAGATTACATCAACAAACGTATCCTACAGGGAAGTCAGATCTTAATATTGGGCTTGTACTGATGTCTCAGTCATCTGGTCATTTGTTAGGAGGTACTTGAGATTTTTTTTCTTTAGGACTTTGGAAAGAAAAACTTTTTCAATGCTTGGCATAACCCTTGGTACCTCAAACACAGGGTATGATTCTCTATTGCAGATAAGGTCAATCGCATCATATTCATGATAATTTTAAGGAATCTTCCACATCAAATAAGCTTTTTAATACTGGCTTTAGGAATACAGAGGGCAAGGCTCTAATTTACCTTCCTGTGTATAAAAACATTAATCCTGTTGTTATGCTCTTGAGGGGCTCTTACATGAGGGTTACAGAGAGAGGAGAAGAAGAAAGCACCTTTGAGAAGGATTTAATAGGAGAGTTACAAATTCCCATGAGGAGAGGGCAGCAGCAGCTAGCCTGCCAGCCATGCCTCTTTCCTCACATGGCTCAGCTTTTGTTGCTGGATTCAAAAACTTCAAAGCTTTTCTTTACTCACCAACAATTATCTGGACCCATCTGAGTGCATTTAAAATAGCTGGAGTCTGTGAGCCTGTCATTGTTGCTTTGATTAAAGGACAAATTGTTTTGCTAGAGTAGGCTTATGTTGAAAATGGGCTGCAAGCTTAACTTGATTGTGAGGGTAAATGTGCAGTTGCACCTTAACCTTAGCACTCCCAGCAAGCCTGGCCTGTGGCAGCTCTGCATTTATCATACCAAATAAAGACCCAGCTGCTTTTAGAAAAAATAAATAACTTTTGCACTGATCCCTTTTGAAGAGGGTTTCAGCATTAGTGGTGGGAGGGCAGTCCCACCTTCCTAGAAGGAAGAACTAGCAGACTGGTTTTATCCTGTTCTTTCCTGTGCACATATATGTAACTAGGAAAATACTCAGTGCACTCACTGAGTTGCCCATGGCAGTGCCCAAGCAATGCTCAGCTGAGGGGTAGGCCAGTGTTCAGGTTTTCTTTTAGCTTTTTTTTTTTTTTTTTTTTTCTTCAAGAGAGGTTTAGGCTGGATATTAGGAAAAGGTTCTTCACCCAGAGGGTTGCTGGACAGTGGAACAGGTTTTCCAGAGAACTGGCCATGGCACTAGGCCTGCCAGAGCTCAAGCACTTAGGTAATGCTCTCAGTTATGTGCTGTGATTTTTGGGGTTGTCCTGTACAGGGCCAGGAATTGGACGTTGATGATCTTCTGAGTACCTTCCAGCTCAGGATATTCTATGAATCCTTCATTCTGAAGCCACTGCTGGGCAAACCTTCTGGCTTCACTGAAAGGCCAGCCATAATCTCTGCCTTTCATGTGTGGTGCCTGTTGATTATTTTACGGGCATGGTTAGGCAGTTTGGCTGCCACCAAGTGGGGTAATGGAGCCTGCAGGATCTCACAGGACTTACCGTGTATCAGGAAGGAAAGACGTAGAGTATTTCTTGGAGCCAGTGGTGAAGTTGCAGACCTGCCATTTGGAGTAAATACTGTTGCCGTAGCTAAGATGAGCTTCATTTCTGCAGAAGGAATGAGTAATGTGGTGCTCCCTTCGTCATATTTTAGTTCCTCCCCTGAATAGAGCAGCCTTTTTTTTGTTGAGTAGGGAAGCCATCCCAGCATCTTCCTTCAGGCTGAGTGGTGACAGTGCTTCAGGCTGCCAGTTCTGAGAGAGTTTAATATCCAGCATCCCTGGAGACCAAGGTAGATGAGCCTAAATCAGTATAATTTGCTCGTCACAGCTATGGATAAAGGACACTGTGAAATAATTTGTCAGACATCTGAATGATGGGATGTACAAACTGTACTACAGCAGTAGGATAGGGAGAGAAAAAGGTGCTTACCCTTTGGAAGCAAAACAGAAACAAAGCTGCTGCTGTTTCTACCAGGTATCTTGTGATAAGTTCCTCTCCTCAAGGATTTCAGGCAGCCTTTATCTTGGAGGTTGGCTTGAGTGATGGCAGGAGCCGTCTCCAGAGGACTGTCCAGGGATCCTGTGCTGGAGAGCTGGTCACTGGCACAGATGTTAATGAAGCCATTGGGGGTGTTACAAGCCAGCTCCAGCCCAGGATGGGAATCTGGATGAGCTCCATCACTGCTCTGGGAGCTACTGTGTCACAAGATGTTAAAAAGTACTTCTCAGCCTGTCAGGATTAGGGTGCCTTTCCTTGGCTCTCAAGGAGTTTAGTTAAACCTGAGTTTAACTATCCCTTCTCATTTCTGGTCCTACATAGGTGCCCTGAGCCAGGGGAGAGGGTGAAAGGGCTCGTGCAGGAGTGGTTGCTGTTTAAGCTGCTTAGCACATCTTGGCACATAGCCCTGAGTGCACAGAACCACCAAGGACAGCCTTTACGGCATGTGCTTTTGGGAAGTGTTTCCATTTGCTCAGCCAGGGATGTGGGAAAGCTGCCATATCCTTGGAGCCTTTGTTTCATGTTTGTGGGAGCTTTGAATTTGTACAGTGTCACCCAGGGCGTGCAAAGAGCAGGCGCCTCTGCCGCCCCGTTAGGTACATACGGAATGCAGCGGCTGACCGAGGGAGGGAGGTGAAGTAGGGATTTGTGTATGGACGGTGCTTAAAGGAGTGCTGAAACAGGTGAAAAGCCCTTCAGCAGATGCTTATGGAAGGCCCATGGTTACACTGAGAAGGCCCAGAGGTAGTGTCTTGCCCTGAGGTGTAAAGAGCACCTGTCTTTCATGGGAGCTCATTCCTTCTCTGATCCACTGTGCCAAAATCTGACCATGTCCTACATTGGTTTATGCTGGCCAGGTGTGCTAAGAGCTGCTCTTTTTGATCACCTTTTAAAATGAGAATTCTGTTTATAGTGTTTCTCAAGTATAATTAGGGACCTGTGAAGTTCTTACATTAGCCAAGCTCCACCTTAATGAGTTTGTTCCCTTACCTGAGCAGGGGAGACATTAGGATATATTGTTTGGCATTCTTCACACCTGCTTCAGCCATGTGCTCCTGTAGATCAGAATATGGAGACACTCAGCAAACTGGAGAAGGATTCTCTGGGGATAAATCCTGCATTTGGGTGCCAGCAATGATCCCTGTGGGAAGGGGGTTTTGTTTTGAGGTGTGCTCAGCTCAATGCAGACAGCTCATACACAGCTTGGGCGCTCCTGATGTCCTCTGCACCTGCTTTGCTCTGGGACCTGGCTTTCAGACCAAGAAAAGGTGAAAGGAGTGTAATGTCCCAGCCCAGGAAATCCCTGTATTAACTCCTAAAATATATTCCACTGCCATCAACCACACAGGTATGCAATACAGCTGCATAATTTACTTGCACACCAGACAAAACCAGCTGGTTTGAAAATCCCCTCAGTGTCTTTGGAGGCCTTGCTGGGAGAGCCCTGCTGGGACTTCTGACACAGAGCAGCCTGTGGCTCCTGAGTGATGGGCAGACAGTGCCCAGGACTGATAAGCAGCTGCTTGATCAGATCTCATCCAGCCCCCACTCCATAGGTGAAGAGGTGAGGCTGTCATTTGCAATCACACGCTTCTCCAGCTCCCCAGGAGGAGGAGAAGAGAGGCTCAGGCAGTGCTGTGCAGGTCTGAGGGGATGAGAGGTGGTGGCTGTGGGCGATGATGGGTTAGTCAGGCTGGCTGGTCTGGTGCCCTGGGGCTCAGCAGGACATCGGTGTGGGATGTGGGGACCCACTCTCAGAAGGGACAGTCTGCTGGAAAACCTCCTTTTGTCTGACTGAAAAGCTGCAGAGCATGTGGGTTCTTGAAAGCAGATGTAATGGGCTGTAGGAGGAGACAGCTCATGTCCTGCAGCTGCCTTACACAGCACCTGGTTCCTCACGGTGCTTCCAGTGTCTGCCAGATCTGCAAGCCTGTGTCCAGCCCCCTGGGGATTTATTGCTGTGCCCACGCCCACAGAACATCCATGAATGAAGCATCCCAAGTGTGTGAACAGTGAAGCACAGTCATGGGGTAAGTTGGTGACACAGGTGCCAAAACACTGCTCTAATGAACCACATGCTGGGTCTTGTTTACAGGAGATGGATCATTTTGGTTAAAATATTACAGAGTGGGATGGCTCTTCTTAGACAGCTCTAAGAGTGATTTTCATTTCCACCAGGAAAGAAGGCAGGAAAAAAGGATCAACATAAAACATTATAAAGAAATCTTGTTTGTCATACTTTTCTGTCGTTTTTTGTTTGTTGGTTTGTTTGTTTGTTTGTTTTTTGGGTTTTTTTGGGGGGGTTTTGTGGTTGTTGTTGTTGTTTTTAAGTAGAGAATAAAAAGTATGAAATCCAGTTCACTGGGAACAAGAAGGAATGGTATCCCAGAGGTTTGTGTTGGAGTAACCTATGCTGCACCATGCAGTGTCCATAAACCAGCAACATGCACATACTTAAAAAAAATGAGGAAAAGCCAAATGGAATCTGAATTTGTAGGACAAAGTGAGTATAACAAACCTGCAGTTGGAACAAAAGGCCATGAAAGGGGAGTTGCCCCCTAGTTTGGTTCCAGCACATTGTACACACGTGCCCATGGGCAGTGTCTGATCCCACTGTGCACTAAGCCCAGGCATGCTGCAGCCACAAGTGCTGCTCCTGGGGTTCAGTGCGTTTGAGGGGGGTCCTGAAGGGTGCAGGGCCACAGGCAGCAGAAGGGGGGGGGGGTGTGCAGCTTTTGTTTCCACTCTATTTTTCTACAGAACATTGCAAAATGGGGCAGAGAAGCCCTGGTGTCCTCCCAGAGGACACTAGAATGTAGAGATGCCATCATTGTTACTGAATCTGCAGGTTATTCCTTAATAAGAGGCATTTCCAGAGAAAAGGGTTGAACATCCAGGTTGAAAACCATTTTCACTGGCTGGAAACCTAATTAATGGATTGTAGAAGAGCAGCACCTTAAACAGTAGTATTTAAACAGGGTAGTTTATACTCCGTGAAGTTACAAATACACCTTTGCTGATGCTTGTGTGATTCTTAATAATGCCAGGAATTAAAATACTGATTATTATGCTAATAATTTATAAAATGTTAATATCCAAGAGCTATTTAGAACAAAATCTTGTGCATAAGGAGCAATGATGCAGAGCATGACCTGTCCTGAGAAGTTGCTGATCTTCACAGTGATGTATCAGGGCAGATTATTGTATATATGTGGGTGTTTGGTTTTTTTTCCTCCATTGGTATTTCAGTCAGTCTTTTGATCTGAAAATCTTACAGCATCAATGGCTTGCAGCAGATGCAGTTGGGGATCAGGATCTCCCAAATAAACCATCACACACCCCCTCAGGCTTCCAAGTCACACAGGGAAGGGAAAAAATCCCCTCAAAACCTGAGACATGTCAAACCACAGAGCAGGGAAGGTTATACATGAATTTGTCAGACTCTGAAAATACCAAAGCTGAGGCCACGGTAAAAGAAGTTAAAAGGTGTGCTAGAATGAAAACTACCTAGAGAGAAAAGCCAATATTTTGGAGATACTTTGGAGGGGCATGAATGCAAGTGTGCTGCAGGGCAAGCAGGCAGTACCAAGACCTGGGGCAGTACCAAGACCTGCTGCTCCCGCTCCATGCCAGGGGCTGAACTCACAACTGAGTACCCTTTGCATTCCCAGATGGCATCAACATATCCTAGTGCTGCTCCTGCCCACATCAAGCCCCACTCACTCTCAAAGAGAAAATGTCCCTAGAGCTGGTGCCTAGCAGGGGCCCAGTGGGGAGTGAGCCCAGGGAGGGAACTGTCCCTGCTGTGCCAGGGGCTGGCCAGAGGTGGGTGTCTGGGCTGGGTGGTTGCCAGCGTTCATCTCCACTTAGTGCCACATTGCATGGAAGAGAATCAGAGACAAATCAGAGCAAATGCAGCTCTCAGGCTCTTACTGATCAAGCCTCACACAGCGGGTGCTATTTCTAATAAATATTTTAGGCAGTAAAGCATCTTCAGAGGGGGCTGCTACATTCCTGTTTTGTGCCTTCTTGCTGGGAGAAGCCCGCCTTAGCTGCTTCAAATATTCAAATGCTTGATATATAGTTAACTGTTTTATGGAAAAATGCCTCTGGGTGAGATGTGTTTAATAGAGAGAGGGTAATATGTGAGTGATTTATCTCATTTTGCTAAGTTCATGCCTGTAATTCAATAACTCCATGAGCTACACTTAACTGTATTCAATAAATATGATTTAGAGGAGATGTTTGTGCAGGTGAAGGATTCAAGAACTGGAGGAAAGGTTGTTATAAATAACTGGGTTTGAAGTAAACAGGGAGCTCAGGCAGAACTCTTCCCCAGGATAAATGTCTTGAGCATCATTAAACCAGTACAAATGGCTCTGTGAGCTGCAAAGATTTCTTCCTCTGAAAGGAAAAAGCTGTGAGAGAGACTTTCATTAGGGAGAAAATGCCACCTTGCGCTCCGGCCGTGACCCAAATCCTGCAGCAATCCTTTGCGAGCTGTCATCTTGGGGAGCATCCCCAGCAGAGCGTGCCGGATCCTCTGGCAATGAGGCAGTGTTACCAAGGGCACAGGAAGGTGGATTTACAAGCAGACAGAGGAAAGAGGTGTGACAGCCCAGGGCTTTATTCTCCACCTGCTTTAGAAAACCTTCGGACACGTACTTGGGTGTGCAAAGTGCTTTACAGACAGCGCTGCATGCAAGCTCTGACAGCATGACAAGGAAATGTGGTCTCTAAAAGCTGTTCAGGGCTGTAATTGCCCAGTTTGATTGTAAAGCTAAAGTAAACAGCACTGGCAGCTGAATCACCCTACTGCAGACCTGAAGCACTTCTAAGTTAGGTCTGAAAATACATTGTGTGCGTCTAAGTTACTGGCTGAATGGAGAAGAAAAGGGCACTGAAAAATAAAGGCATGGCAGCATTGACAGTGACTGCACAAGGTTTTGGGGTGAGGTGTGAGCGCTGTTCCTTGCCCAGCCCCATGGGCAGCACAGCTGCATGCATGCCCGGCGCTGGTGGCTTGCTGTGTGCAGCTGCAGGTGCCACCCTGGGCTCTCAGCCTCTGCCCCACAGCCAAGGGCAACAGTCCGCCCCAGACAGCCAGTTCCTAGTTGAAAGTGTAGAGCAGTTGCAATAGCAGGGAAAAGGGAATGGTTTTCAGCCAAAAAGCTGATAGAAGAGGCCTGGGGATATTAAATAGGCCAAGGCCATTCATTGCCTTTTCCCAGCGAACACCTTGGAGGCATGGAGCAAAAGCAGGAGGCAGCAGCTTCAAACAGAGAGGTGCTTTCACACTGCATGTCATTATACAGTGGGTCTCTGCCATGGGAGCCTGCCAGTGCCAGCCACAGCTTCAAAACACGGCAGGAAAAACTCATGAAAGGAAAATAATTTAAATTCTATTGCCTACAGAGACACTAACTCCAGCCCAGGAGGCCCCTTGGATCCCCATGGGTGGGGAGGAGAGGCTGGGAAGGTGCTGGAGTGGGTTCACCCTGTCCCCACTCTCCTCACATGGCATCTGTGGCTGGTAGGAACAAGCTGTGGGGTCAGATGGATATTTGGTCTGACCAAGGGTGACTGCTCCTCTACGACAAGCAGTCTCACACGGTGGGGGCAGCTGTCCCTGAGCCACCACATGAAGGTCACTCTGTGGCTGCAGCCTGGCAAATGTGCTCTGCTCAGCCCCCTCAGTCCTGCTGTGTGGCCATCCGCCCAGCACAGCTGGAGCCTTTTGATATGGGATGCCTTTGCCTGGTCATTGCCTGACAGTCAAAGCCCAAAATTTTCAAAAATTTGAGAATCATCAGCCTTGGAGCAAAGTGTGTGAGAGAGACACTGAGCTGGCAGGGTTAGAGGAGGAGATGAGAGAGCAAAGGTGCCAAAACCCCTGGGGCACCGGCTGGTGCTACCACAGCTCCTGGTGCAAGTACCACCAAGAGCGTGGGCACTGCTGAAGGGAGTGGGAAGGGCCTAGGGAGCTGTAGAATAGTTGGCAGAGACAGAAAGGAGAGCAGATGGAGGAAAGGACAAACATGAGCAGTGGGAGCACCCCAATCTGTGCAGCCCACCATGGTACGCATGCTACTAGCTCCTGTTTTTGACTTCTCCTCCCAATAATTATTGCATTGGAATAAACAAACCAGTTCTTACCCCTTGCAGAGTCTCTGGTGTTTCTGGTGCCCACAGGCCTCTTCCAAGACCCAGCAGCCAGAGCAGGAAAGGAGCTGCAGATCTTGTTTCTATCCTGACACATCATTGCCACAGATGGGGCTGGCAGCAGCAGCCTGGGACTGAGGCACAGCCAGCTGCTCAGCTTGTCTGGGATGGAGCTTGGGATGACTGGAGCACTGGAAGGGATTTTCCAAAGCACATGTCACAACACTGACAGATTTTGGTTTTCCTGCTACTTTCAGAAGAGACTTTGCTTGGCATGAGCTCATTTGTTTGTAAGGTTTGGCAGGGGCAGCCAAACCACTCAGCCTGCGTGGGCTGCACGCAGCCTCACAGCACCCTCGGTCCTTGCCAGGGCCGAAGGAGATGCCTGGCCCTGGCATCCCACACCGCCCTTTCCAGCCACTCCAATGGGCCAAGTGGCTCATTGGGAGCCTAAATACACCCAAGTCTGTGGGGTAAGTTTGGAGGGACATGTTAAAGCACTACAGCTACATCTGAGGAAACAAGTCTGTCTGAGCCTTGAGTCCAGGACAACCTCCAAGGGTTTCTTTAGGTCAGTCACTTTTGTGCCTTTCCAAATGTTTAGGAAAGGTCATTTTTTCCAGCTGGTTCAAACAAAGACTAATGCTGATGTTTTTCTAAGAGCTTTCCAAATAGGTTTCTGAGCAAAGCAGTACAGGCCAGGAGTCGGAATAACAGAGATGTGCAAAGGCCCTGGTGAGCAGAAAAACTCTTCTGGGCTGCATTTGTTCCTCAGTCTTTCCATAAAGTAGCTAACTGAGCTTTTTTTTTTCCCTTTGGTTGTCATTCTTTTTGGTTGTTGATATGTTTGTAGCTGCCATTTATGTAAAACACCGTGCTAAAATTTATCCGAGTTGTCTTTTCACTCAAAAGCCACAGAAATATGATATATCAGGCACTGACCTACCACCTCAGTGATCTCCCTCCCTCACATACTTTACGGTTCTCTGTTTGGCCTCTCTGTTTGCTGTGTTGCTTGCACACACTGTAACTATTTTGCATCCCATCTGCCCTCAGCAGTGCTACCCTGGTCACCTGCACCAGCATCCATGCAGGGAAAAGTCTGGGGTAATCTGAAAGACACAGTAAAAATAGTAAATCTCTCTCTCTCTCTGGATCTGAATAAACCAACCCTTCTAAATATGCAGAGTAATAAAACCCTTAATGCAGTGTGATTAAAAAGCTACGGTTCCCTCAGCAACCCAAAGGCGGCTGCCTCGCGCGTGCCGAGGGTCTGAGATGGCTTTGCTGGGAAATTAATGCTTCGGCTGTCTCCGTGCGCCGCAGCTGGGTTAGGGTTGCCATGGGAATGGGAGGTCAGGTTCTGCCTGGTGTGAATGCCAAGAAACTCTGCCCCCCTGCCCTGCCCTGCTCTCCTGTGCCTTGGTGACTGGCAGCTGCCTCCTGCAGCTGCCCGCTCCCAGCACGGTGCCTGGGAGCAGCTTTCTGGCCCTCAGTCCAGGCAGAGACCTCCCCCCACCTGGCACCTCTGTTTCAAACCCCTTTTCTTCATCTTTCCCCCAGCACTCGGTGCTTCCCAAAATGTGCTCTTTTTGTTTTGGTTGCTTTCAGTCCTCAGTCCCCAGTGACACTTGTCACACTGCCAGCAGTCTTCTCCTGAATCAGCTCTGGGTCAGTCCTCCCAGCTCTCCCTCGCCTTACTTTTCCCTGTGTGCCCTTACTGCAGGCGCAAGCACCTGCTGAGCTCTTTTAGATGAGGGCTCAGCAAATCATTTGTGTAAAATATATGTGGGTGATCCCGTGCCCCTTGTTTGCTCAGGGCAATGTGTGAATCTAGTCCACAAACAGCATTGGTCTTCAAGCCTGTCAAACCCTGCTACAATGAAATACGAGGTTTGATTTTTGGAGGGGAGCTCTGGAAGTAACGCAGGTAAGGAACCCTGTGGGCAGGACCAAACCCAAAGCAAGAGTAAGGTATGAATTCTGTGAGAGCCATTAGCCCTTAGGAGCTCTCAGCCAGGATTTATGACACACATCAGGATTTTAATGAAGACAGAGTGTCTTTCTCACAGACGCACTCCTGCTCAGGCACAAATTGCCAGGCTGGTTGCAGAGCTCCCGGCTGCAGTTTTATGGCCAGTTATACAGGAGCTTGGGCAGCTGATGGCAATGGCCCCTCGGCCTTCCCAGTTATGACTCTGTGAATTTCCAGCTGCTCGTTCACTCCTAGTAGGTGGAATTTACGCAGAAAGGAATGTCACGCAGCCGGTGGCCGGGAGCAATGCCGGTGGCTGCCGCTGCTGGGAGAGGCAGCTCGCCACTGGCAGCCCCCAGCCTGCTGCAGGCAGCTGCCGTCACTGCAGCTCCGTAAAAGCTCACTTGGGAGGAGCTGGTCACACAAAGAAATCTGAATAATCCAAACGCTCCCTCCAGGTGTGACAGAGACCTCCCACACATCTGTGCGCTGGGAGCATGAATAGGACGCTGGCTGTGAACAAAATACTTGGCGATTTTCACAAATCTCATTGCAGGTGTTTTTCTTCCCTCTCCATCACCACCTCCCCTAGCAGCAGATATCCTTCTTGCTCTTCTTTCCCCCCGCACCCCCCACTTTCCCTGCTAAATTATGACTTCAGTAGAACATGGCTACCTCTGCTTGCTGTACCATGACTATCTGTTAAATTCCATACTGTCTCTTTTATTTTCATCCATTTTATCTGTAGGTAGTATTGCTCAGAAACTGTTACTCCAGAAGAGAAAATAAACACTTGGATTTTTTTTTTTCTTTTTCCCTTGAATTTCCGTGTGATTTTAGAGATGTACCCTATTAAGCCAAAATAGACAAGAGGTTAATGAGAAGTCCTGTTTTAACTCCATGTGAAGGGCAGGCAGGGAACCATAGGTTGCAAGGGATCTTTCTCCTGCAGGACACATGCTGCAGTGAATGCTGATCTTTTACTGAGCAAGACTGGGAGCCTGGAGAAATCCTTGAAAACGAGGACCCGGGATTTACAGATTCTTATCTCCTCCTTTCTGCCTTGGTTTTGTGGGGATCAAGAGGTCTCTGGGTCCAGGGATTTCACCTAGAGAGCAACATGACTGGTGCAGCAGCACTGCCCATGTGTGGTGTCTCCTGGCAGAACTCGAGGGAAGGTACCTGGCCAGTTTGGAAGTGAGTTATTTCCCACCCACTCCCTGTGTTAATGGGAAGTTGGAAGCTAGTCTGCTATTGCTGGTCTGTAAATTCATGCCATTACATGAGAACTTCAGCTTTCATTTTTTACAAGAAGTGTGAAAACTTGTAAATAGAAGACCTCATGTATATTGGAATTCACCTTGAGATTAATTAGCTGTATTGCTGATTTGTTGAGCAAGGAGCTTTCACACTGTTAAGAATGTACCCAACAAAAGGAACAGCACTTAAGCACTTGGCCACTCTTCAGGAAGGGATGAGCAAAGCCAAAATATAAACCCGGGTGCAACTATGTTCAACCTTTCCTCTTAACTCCTGCTGCAGTGCATCAAGGTGATTTACTCCAGGGGCAAAATAGGCAGACAAGGACTGGGCCCAGGAGGAGCCTGTGAAATCCAGCCCCAGCCAGCAGCCCCTGGATACCTCTCAGATCCATCTCAAAGAATGAGCACCTGGCTGTGAAGTGTATTTAATAAGTGTCAGATCAGCTGAGCTGTGGGAGATGTAGAGGGGAGCTCTGTGGAGGGTCTGTGCCTCTGCCAAGAGGTTGTGAGGAGGGGTGTGCCCACATTGAGAGGTTCTGCCACCCGTGTGTGGCACCTGTCCCTGCACTGCTGCTGAGCACTGCACTTGAACTACATTTTTGAGTGCTGTTTGTGTCAACTGGACACAGATCGTCTGGCTTTAAAGTAATCAGTCAGACCTGGAGAAGTCTATGAAAATCATAGTGTGTGAAGAGCAAATGGGACAGCTTGGTTTTTAAATTAATGTAACCAGATTCACTGTAAATTCTTGTTAACCTAGGTTGGCTTTTCTCTCTAAATATTCATCATGAAGTGAGCCCTCCTCAGCTGCCCTGAGCTCTGCAAACAATGCAGTCAGAGACCTGAACACTGCGTTCCTGTTTGAAGACTGGTGTATGGACATAGCAGCAACAGTTGCACGAAGGTTTCCCATTTATCAGATTGATGATGGAAACCAGGATCAGCCTCTGTGCCTGACTGGTCTGGGACTGCTGTGCTGGAGGCTCTGGGCTTGCACCTTCAGAGCACATGGCAGCCGAGTCTTTTGGGGAAGGGGCCTGGGCAGGACCCGGGCACAGGCTGGGGGGAAGCCGCCGCAGGAGCAGCCCCTGGAGCCCTCTCCGGGCCGGCAGGGAGCTGCTGCCCTTCCCGGACAGGCAGCTGCTCTCCACGGGAGCAGGCCAGCGCTGGCACAGCCTTCCTGACATCTCTGCAGCCCCAAGGATTGTTTTGGCAAGCTTGGTTGGCTTTTTCCCTGCGCAGGCATCCGAGGGAGCTGTGCGAGGTCTGCCGTGGCGATCCCGGCGGGGCCGAGCAGTGAGCGGCGGGCACAGCGGCTTCCCTGGCTCCTGCCCACACACACCTGTCTCTCCCCTTACCTGGGCGGAGGGACCTTGCGCCTCAGCACAGCCTTCGGGACAAAGGAATATTTTCAGATTTGGTATGGAAAGGACTGTCTGGGAGCTCTGGTTCCAGTCCTCAGCAGCCGCGGGTGATCATCTCCTCCCATTTCCCTCAGAGACTGATCATCCTCATCCTCACCTTTCTGCCCTCGTTTTCCTCCCCAGCAGCAATCCCCTCTTCCATCTTCCAGCCCATCCCCATGTTAGATCACTCTTGCTATGGTTTTGTTGCCGGCTCTCCTGCCCGCTCCAGCGAGCCCCGGGGAGCTGGGAGGACGCACCCAAGTGTAGTACGGGATCGCACCGTAAGAGGGAGATGATTCCCTGTGGATTTTCTGGGGGACCTGTAGCCCGGTCCTGAGTAGTGGGTGCCGGTGGAAAAGGTGGGCTATGATGGGCACAGAGCTCTGGCAGAAAGAAGAAGAAGGGAACATGTCAGGATCCTTCACCTTGGGAGTGTGGTGTCCTTTCCACGGGTTTACCCCAGGACGCTGTCAATAGGTCTTGAGAAGGCTGCTCTACCTGAAGGATAATTTCAGGTATTCCAGTGTGTTGTGAGACAAAACCAGCTGCAATGTGTTTTTCTAGCCAAAGTGTTTTAAATATTATTCAATGTAAAGTCTGTTTCTAACAGCCCCACAGAAGAAAAATATTAATTTTGCTGCAAAACCAGCCTTCCTCCTCCAAGGGAAGGATTTTTTTCCCAGGGTCTGAAGTGCAAACTTAGACCTTTTGAACCACACTTTTTGAACTTCAACAAAAGAAATCAGATCAACCAAAACATATATACCAGTGCAGGTATCTTGCATTATCACCCTGGCTGCCTCAAAAACAGCACCACATTCCTCAGTGTTCATTTCTAGAATTCAGGGACAAGGTGTGAGACATTTTGAAAAGTCTTCATTAAAGTGCTGACATATCTCCCATCCCCTCATCCTCTTCCCATCACACCTTTTTTTTTTCCCCCCTTCCTTCTCTCCAAGCCTTGTCACAGGAGGTTAAAGAGCAGAATTACATTAACTGCCTCTTTCTTCCAGTCCACAGCAATCTCCCGAGTGGCAGACATTGTTTTTGCCAAGACTGTTTGAAGCTGGAAAGGGCCTGAACTTTGCCAAGCTCAGAAGTTCCTTTGATGGCCCAAGAACAGACTGAAGTGTCCAACACACAGCGGCCTCCTCTACTCCTCCTGTGCCCTGGTGCTTCCAGCAAAAGTTTTCAAATCACAGAAAATCGAGTTTGGCTGCTTGGCTCCATGGAATGTGCATGGCCTTCCAAGGCATTAGGCAGGGAGAAGGCAGAGAGAAGGAGAGCAGCCTGCTGTGAGAGGCTACAGTGGAATCTCCTCAGCATCTCTGCTGAGCCAAAGGTTTTGGGCTGCCAGGCTTTTGAGGGAAGCAGATGGGCAACAGGGACTCAAGAGGTGCCAGAGAAAGTCAACAGGCAGCCACCAAGCAGGAAAGTCTCTTGCCAGGGTAAAGCTGTGGGATGGTCTTTAGCAGGAGGGATGGAGCAGGGAAATCCTTGAGGGTGGGACTGTGAGGAAGAGAGTGGAGCAGGTCTGGTGTAGCTTTTGTCTCCCCCACATTCCCGCCCCAAGAAACTTGTGTCCATAGGTTGTGTCCTGCTGCATGCAGCAGCTCCTGGACACTGAGAGATGAGGTGGTGAGAATGCTGCAGCCTCCCAGTTTGACAAGGAGCACTGGCAGGAGAAGGAAGGATAGCCTCTCCCAGACCTTAGGGGCATACATCAAAGCACAAAGTGGAGATTGCTGCACTATAGCTGGTAGCGGATTTGCTCAGGGGGATGAAGACAAACTCACAGATTTCTTGCCTTCTCTGTATGGCCAGGAAGTCGGAGTTGTGAGCACTTGTTCTCTAGAGCTAAAAGCCATAAGCACCAAGGCAGCTCCATTTCTAGTTTGCTGCTAGAGAAAGTGGCTGAGAGACCAGCCTACCAAAAATCTTCCCAAAAGGCAGGATCACCCTCTTCCTCTAGTGAGCACCTGCTTAGGTCAGAAATCCTTTATGTTAGACATTTTATCAAAGGACAATTGCTTTTCTGAAGGGCTTGTGTTAACATCATCCTCTGGTTTCTTCTCTTTTTTCTTTTTTTCTTTCTTTTTTATTTATTTCTTTCTATATTCTGAAAGAAAATAAACAAAAAACAAACCAAACCAAACCCCCAAAACCTCCCAAACCCTGAAACACACAATCAAAAAAACCCCAACCAACAACAAAATCAAAAAACCTAAAACCAAGCTACCCTAAACATCATCCTGTGAAATTCTGTACAAATATCAAAAGAAGAGTTGCTCCCTATGCAAGCACTCGCATAGGGAGTTCTTGCCCTACCCAGAGATAAGATCTCCTCTACCTCTGACAAAGAAGGAGGACCTCCACAATACCCACTCAGACTGAAAAAAACCCCAAAACCAAAAAACAAAAAAAACCCCACCAAAATTTAACATCATTGCTTTTGGACAGTGAGCTTCTTATTAGATGCGTATTAATTTTCAGTGATTTTTTGAGCTCAAAGAAATTAATTTTCTTTTTATGAAAATATTTTCTCTGTAACTTCCAGAGGACTATCAATTGAAGTATCTCTTTTCCAAGAACAAAATAGGACAGTGTGACAAATGTCTAACCAGAAAAAAAAGAGAAAGAGAAATCCATACTTCCTCACCAAGCTACAATCAAATTGAATTCCCCTTTCCAGCTGTGCCCTTGGCCCAGTTAAGGAATGATGGGAGATGCTCAATAGTCTATCAACTGGACTGGGGCTCTGGTGACCCTGGGATTCATCACATCTCCATGAGGAAACAGTCAGCACTGCACTTACTCGAGATCAAATAAGTGCATGAGGGCTTAAATCCATCCTCACCTCATCTGCCGCTGCCACCCTTCCAGGCCCTCCTATAAGGCCTGGTCAGACTTCATCGACTAGGCTTTGGGGCTGCTGCTCAGGAAGAATGAAGTGTATCACCTTCTGGGAGGGAATCGGCTGCTTTTCCAAGCTTCCAAATGTGACAATTGTTTGATTGCCTGAAGCTCTCCTAAATTATAGACAAGGATCCTGGGAAAAGTGTTTAAAGTCCATGGGAAACTCCACGGAGCTGACCAAGAGATTCACTTTTTCTATAGCTCACTTGGTCCAAACCAGAACAAACATCCTTTACAACTGCCAACCATCCAAGATAGGTAAGCTAATGTTTACTTTAAGAGAAGTAAAATTGTTCCTAAAAGCCAGAGACTGCAATGGCAGAGTGGGCACCTTGCTCACAGACAGATCCTTGTGGAACACTCAGATATTCCTCGACCATCCTGCACACCCAAGCACACTCTGTGTCTCTGCACACAGCTGGGCCCAGCTGTGCTTTCAACTCCACCTTTTGTGCTCCCACAGCTTTCATCCATAATATACCGAAGCTGTGTGTCTGCAGGGATGCAAGATCTGAGTCAAACATGCTCTTCAACCCTCCAAAGGCACCACTCTGTGCCTGTGCAGGGCCACTGGACTCCTTCCAAATGAGCTGAGATCTCTGGGATGGAGGAAAGTCCCCATGGCCCTGTTTTGCCATAGAACTATTTTACTCTGTTTATGTGCTGGCTGTTCATCTGCAAATGCAACGCAGAATTGGCCCCTCAAAGAGAGCTTGAGTCAGTGATTGAAACATTTCTACTTAAATGAGCTTGTAGACAAAGACAAACAAAAGAGACTCTCTGAAGTCCATTAATTAACAGCATTATGTCATCTACAAGACTGCAGTAAGTAAGTACTGTCCAAGTGTTCTCAACATTTCAGCCTCAGAGCACTGTAGTTCTGCTTTGGTTAGGAAAAAGCTGTCTTTCTAGGGGCTGCTCTCTGTTAATAAGGCTTCTGCTACTGCACAAATTTGGGCAATCTAATTATGCATGCCTTTTGTTTGAAAGTTTATATAACTAGCAAGTCAGAGCTTCTTTTCAGAGTGTTTGAATGGTATCTCTTCAAGAGGTCAAGGGAGGAAATGTGAGATAATTGAGCAAAAACCAAATCAGAATCAGCTGCTTTCATGTGCATCCAGGGGTTACAGTGACTTCAGCCTGGTTTGGGAACCAAGGAATTTCTCAGTAACCAGAAACTGATGTAGTAAAAGAGACAAAGATATGGGAGGGAGCTTATGAATAGAAACAATAGGTGCTGCAGAATTAGGACTTTATTCTTCTTGGTGCTCAAAGCTCATGTGTTCTTTTTAGTTTGGGTTTTGTGTGGGGGTTGTTTGTTTTGGTTGTGTTTGTTTGTTTTGGGTTTTTTTTTTTTTTTTTGCTGGAGAAGGTTTTCTGTGTATTTTTTCACTTAAAGTTGCAGCTTTGCTGCTGAAGAGCTTTCTGGTATCCCTCTAGCTCCATCAAGGAGCATAACATAACATACAGCCCATGTAGCCTCTTTCTTTAGCTAACATGGTGGTAAATATGTGAGTGCTTTTAAATTGCGGATGTAGTGCACAGACTAGGAGCTGGGGGGGAATTTCACAACCATTAGCCAGCCTACCGAAACCAAAGCAGTAAAACTTACTCAGGCACTCACAGCCTGTAATTCTCCAAGTGGCATGTTATCCAAGGGAATTTATACACATTTACCAGGGAGGTGTCAGTCAGGAAATTTATCGTGTCTCTTATACCCAGCCTTTTCAAAACACTATTATTCCTCTCTGTTGGCTGTGCAGAGAACTGGGGTGCAGTAGGATGGTGCTGCAGGAGCTCACCATTGCTGTGACAAATCTCTGCTCCCTTTCTGCCCCCTCTCTGTCCTCCCTGAGCATGGATTGTCCCCATCCTTCCTTCTGCAGGCTCCATCCCTCCCCTGCCCCCCCCCCCCCACCAGAGCCCATTAACTCCAGTGGGTCAGCAGGAAAACATTCCCTGCTTGCTTTGTCTGTGAAGACTGACTTCAGGGCTTGGAAAATGGGGAGCCAAGGCCTGAACATCTGACTCATTTCACACTGCCATTTCCAGCCTAAGTGACCTAGAGATTTCACCCTGGGGTGATGGCCAAAGCTGATCCATGTTTATTCAACTGGCTTAATTCTCCTCCCTCGTGAAACTTTCAAGCCACAGCCCAGTGATATTATTTGGGTTACTTTATGCTCTCAGAGGAAAACAAGGCCTTCAGAAGCTCTGTTGTGCTGATTGTGACATTTGCTGGAGGGAGAAGGATTGAAATAAGGAAATATATAAACAGGCATCTAGGCTGCAAAATACATGAATTTCACCATTTTTCCCCCCTGTGATGTTATAGCAATGTATTACATTATCTTGTCTGGAGACCAGGGAAAAGACACTGTAGGAATTTCAGGTAGTGCTTAAGTCTGACTCCTAAATATCCTTCTCAACATTTGCTTTTCAACATCTGACTCCAGTCCTAAGGTCTATAAACCAGCTCCACACTGGGGAAGAGGTTTCTGCTTCTGTATTGCAGAGGTTGACACCATGATGGTGGGATGGTGCCTCCAGCCCTTTCTTCTGAGAGCAGAGATATGTTCTAGGGAAGAGAACCCAAGCAAACAGACACACTGTGTTTCAGGGCTGAGATTAAAACTGTATTTATGCTTTGCTGGCAAATCATCTCACAGAAACCTGAACTTATTGCTTGGTGGGTAAATGGGGTTTTGTCTTACCACTTATTTACTCTTGGGGTGGATTCAGAGGGGCCTGATGAGGGTGAGGTGCCAACCTGTAGGTACCACAAACACATTAACAAGGAGAGGAGAGGAGAGATGCGAGGGAGCCTTCACTCTGAGATACAATCAAGTCCCTAAGGACTCACAGAATATCTGGGAAAGGCTATTCTTAGGGCTGGTATCTCTTAATGCTGAGTTCTGGTGGTAAACTGTCCTCAGCAAGCAGAAGCAACACCTTTCCCAGCCTCTCTTCTCCTCTAGGGCCTAGTCAGTGAAATGTCTCCCACTGTTCACAGCCAGCCTGAAGTGTCACTCCATCTAATCGTGTTTGTTTGCAGGGGAGATGGAATTCACGGCTTGCTGGTCAAACTGCATGTGGCCAGCCACTCAAAGATGACAGTAAAGACAGTAATTATTCTGCAATTTGTGTTTAATGTGTTGTTCATATAGGTTTCATGATGTCTTCTGGGGTTCTCTGCTGCTGTGGAGCTCTTTGCTAACTGAGGAAATCTGGGAAATACCTAGACTATAAGAGCTGCCAAAACAGACCTTGCTGCCCAAAGATGCCTCACACCTGCATAGCTGCATGTGCCACAATTCTCTGAAAACCACAAGTACCTCTTCCTATAGAAATCTAAATTAAAGTTTTATGTTAGGGTATGCTAGAGGCACAGGAAAGCATATTGTACTTAGGAAATCACTTTAGTAGGCAAATATTAATATTAAAAGAGGAGAAAATTACACAGAGGACACCTCTTACTTCTGTTATATTGCAATGAATCAGAGCCTCAGTAAAACTTCTGCTAGATTTACTCCTGACTAATCACACAAAAATTACTGGCAGAGGCTACATATTTCCAGAAAGCAAAGGAAGCATTTTCTGCAGATTTTTTCAGCCCTCTCACAAAGTCTTGTAGTTCCTGTTTTCTGCAACTGAATTTCTCATCTTGTCAGAACAAGACAGCAATGCATTTTGAAAAAAAAAATCATCCAAATACTCTCTCCGAAAAGATAACTTTTTCTCAAGCAATCTTACTTGCATTTAAAACTATATATGATGATCTATCCACAAAAGCATTTGTAGATCTTTATAATATTGATTACCTATAAACTACCTTCTAATTACATCATCTCTATATTTAACCTCATTAGGAACACATTAGCTTTACAAAACCTTACAAAATTTAGTCTTGAAAAATAAATCTAAATTCACAAACACCATATCAACTTGACTGCCTCATCTGGGTTCATTCCACTCAACAAAATCAGATCACAAAATTTTAATGACCTGGTGTTCAATTAAATATAGGTATTGATTGGTAGGGAAAAGGTGGATCATTCATATTCCTTTTTCTGTTGTCTTTTTATATATATTACCAGAGTTTGAAAAACTTTTCTTGGCTGAACACAGGCCATGTTTTGGGTCAGTTCTCCATGAAGTAGATTAAGATCTTGCTCACATGATTCCCTCTTTTTCATCGTCCTAAAGTGAGGAAAAAAGACATGAGCTATGAGGCAGTGGGATTTCAGCTATGGTATAAAGTGGGTTTATAAACAAGGTAAACCAGAGACTCCTCAAAAGGCACTGGATATTATTTCTTTAGAGAAAAGGAATATCCCAGCTGGGGAAAAGAAAAAATCATACTGGAACACCAAAGAGGAAAAGCTTAGATCTTTAACTGTAGCACTCAAGAGGATGCACTGGGTGCTGATACAATGCAGAATAATCTGTGAGCCAAGTGCAGTGTCACAGATCCTGGGCAATTGCATGTGGTGTGTGGATAATGGCTCTGCAGCAGGGCTGAGCACTCCCCTGTCCTTAGGGGGCTCTTGGTAGCACCAACTAACATGTCTGGAGGGAGTCATTGATGGAAAAACTCAACAAGACCAATATCACACATCAAAATAAATTTGGGTTTCACCAATTTGAATCCTACGTGGATTTGACCAGTATCCTTATTAGAAGCAAACTAAAGCTTTAACCCGAAGAAACAGCAGATCTGTCTGTTTTGAATTCTCCCTATGTGATTCTGTGCAGTGATTCTCTGTGCACACCCACACCCCTCCTTCGAGGTAAGAGATGATGCATTTCTTGCCTGGGAAAACAGTAAAATGCAAATTCTTTACCAAAGGATTGGCTATTGTGAGGCAAAGGTGCACCTCCCCAGTCCATCCAGGGCTGACACAGATTATACACTCCTATCTGAGCCTCAGACTGCTTTGGGTAAAGCCCATCCATTTAATTCAAATCATCTTCTGTTTTATCAGGAAAAGATGATCAGATATCTGGAATGGAAAAGTGCATTTTGAAGCAATTAATTGCAGGTGTCTCTTTTGCTTGCTAAAGCTATTTATATCTTGAAAGATGCCATACAATGGTTTGAGTCATTGCTGAACAGCTGAATTATAAAATTACTAATCCAAGGGCTAATTGCACTGATGGTTTATCATGTCAAGTTGTATTATACATGTGGGGTTCATTTGTTGGCTGACACAAACAAGGATGATTTTTCCTGGCACCGCCCATTACATACCTTGTACTTACTGCCACTAGGGACTTGAAAAAAAAGCTGCAGTAATACAGTTTTAAATATTCTTACTGTAATCTCTTGCTTGAGGGGCTAATGCTGCTAAACACAGAAGGCTTTGTAAAGTGTTGTGTGTAATGAAGGATGAGCCACAAGAACAGAATTGAAGGAACAATATACTATTATCACAAATTGCAAACTTCTTCAGAGTGATGCTTGGCAGTAAATAACAGGCTGTCTGCGACTTCCTTTCTGCAGCTGTGTGACATTTACTATCAGAACATGCAACCTTAAAGTAAAGGGCAGAAAGAAAGTTGGGAAACACAAGGAAAATGCATGCACATTGTAAAGGCATCTATACTGTGCATAAGGGATTGATCTCCTGACCCAAGCACTGTTCTTTCTCCAAATTCCTCTCTAATTCACTTTTTCTGCAAAGGATTTAGGTGATAATCTACCAGTAAAATCTTTTTTTGTACACATTCATAATTAGATTTTTTTTCTCACAAAAGCAACCTAAAAATCTATACAGCAGCCAGGTTGGACAGCCTTTTCTCCAGGGAATGTCACATCTCTCAGAAAACTAGTCTTCAATTTCTTTCACCAATGTCCTCTGCAGTTTGTCTTTAGCCTGTTCCTTGTCGGACTCTCAGAGGCACTGAATTCCCACTGGAGCTGCTGATATTGAGTGAGCTTTGGAAATTCAGTGGATTATCTCAGTGCTTATCGAAGGAAATGCTGGCATTTTGTTTCTAAATTCATCCATTCCATCAGAGATCTGGAAATTTTTTATCAAATGTTGGAAGGGCTGAAATAACCAGGGAAAAAACTGTTCCAAGTAATCAGTGGTAGATGGAGGAGTGTCCCAAGGAGTGTGAGATATTTTCAGCAAGGCTGTACTTGTATCTAGATGTTCAAATCCTTTTGAAACTCCAGGTCACTGACCTAATTTCTTTCTGATGCTGCACCTGCTTTAAATTGCTCTCCTCGGGCAAAATGACCATAAACCCAGAATAGTTAAGAGCTGACTCTGCCTCTGTGGGCAAGGAACAGGGATAATGGGTCCTACATGTCCCATATCAGCTGGGGATTTCTTCTGCTCTGCGGTGCTTAGATAAAAACCATCTCAATACGGTGTTACAGCCCCTTTGCTACAGTGCAAAACCAAAGGTGCTAGGGATGATCTCACACTTCTCAGGACCTTGTTCTGTCATACTCAGAAAAGCACTTTAAAACACACAGCACAGATCTCTTAGGAGCTGATGGGAATTATCTGCATGCACTGCAGAGCCATGGGAAAGAGTGAGGTTTCTTACAGGAATTAGAAATCCTTTATAGCAGGGAGGCTATGTAGAGCTTCAGTGAAAGTGCTGCTCCAGCCCAGTGACTATAATGGATGCTCTGCAACTACCGAACATCACTTTCCTACTCTTATTCACATTACTCTGGGAAAATGGTGACAACGTTAGTGCCTTCAGGTGCCTGGTGTGTGTAGCTGTTAACAGTTAAGAAACACAAGTGAAAAGAGGTTATTATCCATTGTTTTGCATTTCTAAAGCAGCTAGCTCAAAATTTTCTTGTTGCTTGGATGTAGGAGTGAGGACAGTACCACTGGAGATCTCAAGGTGGAAATGCAGGTGACCAGGAGGTCTAGACAACAGCAGAACCATCTAGGATAGTCTCGGAGAGCTCAGGTCAGACTAGCTCTTCTGCAACATGTGCAGAAATGGCAGAAAAGAAGGTTAGAAAAATTCTGATCCAAATGCTGTATGTAAAAATTCATTGGACTTCCAGCACTGGCTGAAGATAGACATTATGCAGATGAAAAAAAGGCTTCTGGGGGCCTCCAGAAGGGGTGTTAGAGCTCAGAGTATGAACTTTTATTCAAATTACTTGCAGAAACCTGTCTCAGTAAAACCCAGCACTTGGAGGGGCTGGCTGAAACACAAACACTTCCTCTTCTCAGCTAGTTGTGTAATTCTTGGTGACAGAATAGGTTAAGATTTGCAAGTGTTGTGTTGGCCAGGCAGAACTTGCCAAATGCTGTGGGATCACTCCAAGTTTTAGGAGTTGGCAGTCAGCTGTGCTGTGCCTCAGAGCTGGACTTTCTCCCTCATACTTCCTGCAGGGAATGTTGGAAATATTTTTGGGCACAGCTGGATAAATGCACCTTGTGCTTCTGCCCATGGCAGCCTGTGGCACAGCCAGGTCACATTTGTGGGATGGGAAAGGAAGCTCTGTTCATCCCTTCCTGAAGGATACTGGCAGTGAGAGAGGACTTGGGCAGCAGGGTAGGAGACACTCAGCTGAAGACAAAAGTATGCATTGAAGAAGGCAATTATGAAGCTAAACCAGTAGGAGTGATCTGGGCCTGTGTTGCGCTCTCTTGGAAAACTTTCAAAGCCTTTTTAAGCAATTGGCATGAAGCTTTCTGCTGGCTATAAAAATGCCTTTTGAGAATCATCTCCCATTTGTACTTTTGCAATTCATGCTTTTAATGTCAAAAGTGCAAGTTTGCTTGACAGCCTGAGATAACAGAGTTCAGTCCAGGCAACATCAGTAGCATCTCAGCATTATTCCTGCCCTGCAAGTCTCAACCCTGTCTCAGAGAGAAGTGTCTTGGGGTGAAGAGCAGGTCTGTTGGTAAGGCTGCTCCCATCCTGTGTGTGGCTGCTGAGCAGGTATGAATGAAATCTGGGTTGTCATAGTGGCTCTGATTGTGGTATCTGTTGAGAAGGAGCTGCCCATAGCCCATAGATGAATTTCACATGGACACAGGAAGGTTAGATAACTCTCATTTTTGGCTAGGTTGAGGTCAGCAGCCACAGCCATGAGGCAGGAAGTAATTCCACTGGGAAAGCATTGTGTGTATGGTGCACTTTGCACAAGTTTCTGCTCCACTGAAGCGGAAGGGAGTTCAGCGTGCAAATGAGAGCTCCTCTGTATAAAGATGGATTTCAGTGCCTAGTTCAGTACTCCTGAAACTGGAAATGTAGCTATACAAGACTACAGATTTCAACCTGTATTTCTTGATGCTCTGCATCCCTTAGAATTCAGAAAGTTGTCTTCATGAGTCATCACTAGAACTATCTGCATCCTGGAGCTGAGGAAAGGAGTCAGCACCCTCCATGCTGGCACCACAGCACAAGCACAGGGCTTCCCCCCACCACGCTGCAGCAGCTCCAGGGTGTCAATTTGACTCCCGAGGCAGTTGAAAATACATCAGAGTAGACCTGAGGCTCTGCTCAACTTCAAAGATCTTCTCAGGTTGTGAGGCTTCTGTAGTCAGCAGAGAAAGTGTGGACAGTAAAGTCAGCCCCTGCTCTGGCTCAGTCACAGGAGATCCTGGTGTTTCTCCATTCACAATAGCAGGACTCTAATCGGACGTGCCAACTGATTGAGTTGCCTAAAACTGTGGTGTCAGCATCCCTCCTGTGCACCCAGATGTGCTCTTGTGCCAAGCCCAGCTTGAATAATCTGGACCTCTATATTTCATTAGCAGTCTTTTAAATTCTCCAACCTTCTCTTTTGAATGTAATGCATTTTTAATACTGCAAACATGAGTGTGTAATTCAGTGCATATGTTTTGGGAGTGGGGAGTCTATGAGAATGCCAAGCAAATCAATAAAGGTTTAGCACATCATTATTCATTGTTGCGATGCTATGAGGCATTTTGTACACCCTTTAGTAGGGAGGAAAAAAAAAAAAAAAGAGGAAAGCTGTTATATGTGTAGTAGAATTTGATTTGAGAGGAAGAGTTTGCATCTGAATTGCATGAAGTCTATTAAAATTTTGGTCTTCCTCAGACTAATAGGATTATGCCATCCCCAAACTGATTGTTCCTAAGCAACGATGCAGATCCTAGTATGTGTTGGCTTATCTCTTTAGTTTGCTGCTAAACCAGAGAAGCTTCTAAAGATAGCTGAAAAACTGATGATATCAGGTGTAATACATAATTTTGAAGATATTGTTTTGAAAAGCTGGTCCATTTATCTTCTATTTGGAAGCTGTAAGAGTGCATCAGGACTTGTGCAAGGTGCAAGGCAGCTAGAAAATGTTTGGGTTTTTTGGTTTTTTTTTAAACAAGGAAAATGACCTGCACTGTCACCAACATGGAATGCTCCAGTATGCCATTTCCATTTGTACACAAACACCTTACTGTGTTCAGGGGGAGCTGCTCTCTCTGAGGAACAAATCCTAAGTGGTAGCTATGAATAGCATCACAAGGCTTCAGAAACTGCAGTTCCACAAGGCTTTCCAAATGCTCTCCAGCGTGGCTGCCTAAAGGGCCAAATCTTCCCTACTTTACTAATTAAAAGCTTCCTTCATGTATTATAAAGGAATGCACAGCTATATAGACTGTATACTAAATAATAAATAGCCAGTTGCGAATGAAGTTGCAATTTTATATTCAGAACAGTTCAAGTTGTGTGGAAATTTTAAAAGGTGCATTAGGAGGAGATTAGAGTAGTTTCTCTCTTTTCTGGATGTTTTTGGATTTGATGACATAATGGGATAAATATCATTTAGGAATCTATGCTTACTCTTCTGGCATTTAAAAAGGCTGCTTGAAGGACTCTGTTGCTTAACATCATTCATGCATTTTCTTTATAGTAAAAAATTGTGCATTTATACATTATTTAATATGAAGAAATGGCTTTCTTGAGTTCTCTGACAGCTGCATAAAGAACATACTGCAGCTCTACAGACACCTGAATTTCCATAGAAAGCAATTGATCACCTCAGAAGAGAAATACATAAGCTATTTAATGGTATGAAGGAACAAAGAACAAAGTTTAGGACTGTAAGTGAAAAATACTACTATTGATAGAAATTTTAGAAGGAATTTATTTTGGCAGAATGTAATTACCCAACTGGATGGAGTGCTGTGATTTATGTTTGAGCCCGTGTGAAGTGCTTTAAGATGATTAATAACTGGCTCAATCCTTTATATTCATAACAACACTTGTGGCACAATAGCACGGTGTGATCTATCACTCCAGCTATTGTGCTAGTGGATATATAAGACCCCTACATTAGGCAAGCATGGAGTCTTGGGGCTGGTGAGCAGGCAGATGCAGTCCCTTTGCTATTTGCATTGCAGCCATGCCAGGGATCTAATAAGGGCTCAGAGCCCTGCTGGGCCAGACGCTGAGCAGTACTTGAAATGAAAGATGGCTTTCCCTTTCAGAGTTCACAATTTAATTATGTGATGGGAATCAATAGAGAGATAGAGCAGCAAAGGAGGGGTGCATCACAGGAGTTGTTGAACTTCATATAATAAACACCAGCCAGAGTCCACCATCTGTTTGCATCTCTTACAAGACACACTTTTTGATGAGAAATGAAATTATCTTGTGTACAAGATGAAGGCAGATAATTTCTTCTCCTTTTTACTTCAGCAGTAGCCAAAGATAACTGAAATTGTACTGTTTAGAATTTGACTACCCCATGATTTGCAGTCAAAGAAAGTAAAATATAAGAGAGAGACCCTGAAAACATCATATATGATGTGATGGTATCCATCTTATTTGGCTCCTGGGATCTTTGAAGTAAGTAGAGCACTGAGAAAAAGGCAGTGAGACTAGAACATTTTCTCTTCCTTGGCTGGTATAATGGTGGTGCACAATGACTAAAAATGAAAACAGAGTGAGAGAGATGATGCACAGAAGTGAGAATATAGTGGAGGAGAGGGAGGCAGAGATTGATGCAAAGAGAGTGAGGCTGAGATGAAGATTTTGCAGGGGATTGTGAGGAGCCTATGAGCAGAGGTTAAGTGTCCCAAGGGAAATTAACAGTGTAATGATACTTAGCATCTGATAGCCTTTGAAGACTGTTTCTTGCAGTTGTTTAAACCAACCTGGCTGCTTTGGCTCTGAACCTGGCACTTCCCATACTGAACAACAGGACTTGACATTTGCAAGCAAAATTACATGGTTTGTGAAAGAAATGATAATGTGCTCATGATTTCCATCATGCTAGTGAAAGAAAATAATATTTGTCAGATAAAGAAACAATACCGGGGAAGAAGCAGATTTTTTTTTTCTGTAAAATGTATATATTTTTAATAAAATCACCAAGAACCAGTACAAGAAATCAGCACAAGAATTTGTGATGTCTGGTACTGTAAAGAGAAAACAGATATATGGGAAGAGGCACCTGGATTTTCACTAGTGTCAATGAGGAATATTTGGCTGATGTTGTCTCCCTGAGGAAGGCCATGGTTATGAGTAGTTATGTGGTCAGAATGGTCCAGAACCAGTTTTATTTTGTGCATGATTTTAGCTGATGCTTCCTCTCTTGGCTGAAGTGCATGCTGCTCTATTTCTCTTCCTTGTTTTTGTGCTTTGCTTGCACCGAGGTCTCCTCCTCCTTCCTCCTCCTCCTTTGCAAAACTGGCAAAAAAAAGAAAAAAGAAAAAGAAAAAAAATTAGGGAAGAAGAGAAAAATAACAGAAAGAAAACTGACAACCTGTTTCACATTGCCCTTTTCAAAGGACATGGCAAGTTATGGAAAACACAGCGGAGCGCTTGCGATAAAGGCACGCAGCAAAGCAAGCCGGTGCCGCGGGATGGGGCGGCGGTCTCGGGGGTCCATGGGATGGGCAGCCCCTTCCCCGGCCTGTCCGGCCTCTCCCTGCCAGCCCTCCGCTCCCAGTCCCGCCCGGCGCGCCCTGTCCATGGTGCTGAGCCGCGGCTCCGGCCCCGCTCCGCGCCCCGCGCCGCCAGCGCGGGAAGCATTTTTCCTTCAGGTTCCGCAGGCTTCTACCTTGAATTGCTGCTGCTTCTGCGGTGCAACAGATGTTTTCCAGCCTGGATTTTCCTCTTTTAGCCACCCTAAGAAGCCAGGGAGATTAATTAAAGCCAGAGTCCCCATAGGTGAATTGGCTCTCCACGCACTCAGGAGACTCTCTCACTTTCCCTGGTTGTTATCTTCATCGGTTGCTTGCATAGGAGAGAGGATTAGATGAACACTGAAAACGCCTTCTGCCTTGATTTTTTTGTGTGTTTACTTTTAATTTTTAGGATATCTCCAGAAATAATGAGAAACAGCAGGGAACGAGAAACTGATTGAGATTGATCGTTTTGTGTATTTGGCTTGGGATGACCTTTGGGGAAAGTGGGTATTTAATTTTTACTGATGTTGTAAAGGCACAGACAAAGTCCTGACCTTTCTGATCCGGGGTGACCACTATGAGCATCCCACTGAGAATTAATTACAATTGCCTGGAGCGGCTCCAAGCAGCATTTATTAGAGCACTATAAATGTGGTAAAAGCGATCAGTATGCTTGGGAGAAGCCATTCCATGTGCCTGCTGTGATACCAAAGAGCAGCTCAGACTTGTCGGTTTGTTGTATTGTTTTGCTGTTCATTAACAAGACCGAAATAGGAGAGACAGTATTAGAACTCGAGGGCAAACATTTCCCATCATTCTGCTCTCCACACAGATACTTTTGTATTAGATTAAGGCACAATATATAGAACTAAGTAGAACAAAAATCAAACGCCTCCCCAAGAGACAGGACATGGTGCAATTCTCTGATTGTACAAAGCACAGTACAACAGCTTCTTCCAGCAACCTCCTAAAAATGTAAAGTGGAAGTAACAGAATGCTCCACACAAGAACTCTGTACAAAGAAGTATTTAATACTCAAGGTATGCTATGATGCCATTACACTTTAGCATCTTGCACAAAGCTGGGACCATTAATACCATGGGATCTTAAGTCCTTTTCCCCAGAGATCTGCTTAAAAATGGAAGATCAATTACATGTTCAAAGTTTAGGCAGAATATTTTCTGTAAGATATGATGATTTTGTCTGATACTCTGACAAAAGAACTGGGATTGAATAAGAAAGTTCAAATACAAGTTGTAAAACCACTTTTTTTTTTTCTTTTTGGAGAAAGATTTAATTGGGAATGAGAATGAAAAAGCTAGAAATGTGGATTAACGTAAAACAGAAAGGACAGCCAAGTTACAGCAGATGGCTTTTTCTTGTTCTTTGAGTGCCTTATAATGAGGAAAATATGCTATGTAATGACAGTTGTTTCTAAACTGACTTTTTTTTTTCAGCTGGGGGAGCATGTGTGAGATGTGGTTTCCCATGCATCACTGGTTGAAAAAGGAGAATAAAAAGACATAGCTGCAGACAGTCTGTATTGAACTGTTTTTGTTGTGGAGTTCTGGAGCTCGGTTTGATGCATGATAGGAAAGACAGCCATCTCCCATTCCAGCTAAAACTGAATGAGCAAATAATCTCTATTTCTCCTTGCTGCCTCGCCTCCCTGAGCATCTACATTACATAAAGGCCTTGCTATTCTCTTTCTGCAACACAGCCTCCCAATAGCCCTTTCTGTGGGTTGACCAAGATTTCTTTATTCTGACAGGTTTTTGTTCTGTCTTGCCGTGGTTGCTGTTATTTCCTTCCAGTGTCAGTTAATAATTCCTCTTGTAATGCTGTTATCCAAACAACACATTTTCCTACAACTGAAAAACTGTTGTTAAGAATTATTTAAAATCTCCCCTTTTTCAATTTTTTTATTCCTTCCTATCCAAAATGGGGTTGAGAGGGGGAGGGAGTGAAAGAAAACGGAAGAGGCAGCCTATTCTATATGACATACGCTTGATTTCCCAGCAAGGCTTAATTACCATTGGGAGTAAGGACTCCTGTTCCTTTTGACACAGCAAGCATTCAGAGTGCAGCCAGTGCCTCTTGCCTATTCCAGTTTGCATGCACTCGGATGAGATTTGATTGCACACTGGGGCACGTCTGAATACAATATGAATTGTATATGAGAAAGGAGAGCCTAGGCATGTCCCCTGATGGCCCCAGGCATCCATGCAGCTTTCAGGCAGATTTAAGACCCACAGAAAGTGGTATTTTTTGTGCTCTTTTCATATCAGGTTTCATTTTGCAAAGAAATGAGCGTGCTGACCCAGAAAGTACAGGTGGAGCTTCGAAACTCCCATGTAGCTCAGGCAGAAGGGCCTACGATAACGCAAGGGCAAGGGAACCTTGCAGGACTGAGTTCATGACTGAAATCTGAAGGGACTCGTGCTTCATGCTTCATGGTTACACAGGTCTAATTGGAGACAACAGGAGGCTTAGCATATAATGTGCAAGATGGAAACCTATCACAGTGATTGCTCTTCAACTTTGCATAAAGACATGTGCATTGTGCTTTGAGGAGAAGCCTGATTTCCCTTGTTTTTGAGTCTAAAATGTAACAAAATTGTATCAGCTCTAGCCAAAAAGAATAAAAGCTAGAGAATTCACATACTGAAGATATGTTGTTAAAGCAAATCAAGAATAAGCTTCAAAAAAAGGAAACAAATAAATACAGAATTCTAAAACTTCATTTTAAAAAATTGCCATTTTCAAGATCATAGTGATGTGTACCATCAGTCATGTGAGCTAACACTCACATAAAAATTACTTACTGATGCTCAAAATCTAAGGACTTTCTTTGAGTGAAAATCCAACTTTTCCCTGACTGGTATCCAAAATGCCCAGCTTTCACTGCCCATTCTGAAATATGGTTTTGTGTCTCTCATGGAAATACTAAATGTTCCATAATAGAAACAAGAAATAAGCAATCAAAAGCAATATACTCACGAATTTTAAGGAAATTCTTAACTTCAGCTCCCTTTGAAACATTGGTATAGAGAGAGGTTTGTAACATTGCTAGACATTCTTTTAAGAAGCTGGAGAAGACTGTTTGGAAAGCAGTGATAAGGTAATAGTTAGCAAAGGTTCACTACTACAACTCTTGCCTGAGATTCTCCAGGGACGTGTCCTGAGTTTGGTAATGTTTTGTATTTACTTCAGAGTCCTGGATGATGAAGTAGAAAGTATGTTTAGCACATTTGCAGATGTCACAAAGCTGGTGGAGTAACAATCAAAGTGATCCTGACAAATGGGACAGATGGCCAAAAAATCTAGGATGAACTTACTTCAAAGAGAAGAACGTAAGGTCTGCACTTAATCTGCAAAAATCAAGTGCATTAACACAGAATGGGAAACAGCTGACTAGGCAGCAACTTTGCTGAAAAAGATGTTGAGGTTGCAGTGACTCACAAGTGGGATATGTATCAACAGTGTCATACTGTTACAGTAAAAGTAAACATGAAGCTTTGCTATTGAGAGCTGCATGTCTAGTTCTGGGCAGTGAACTTCATCATATGTGGAGGCAGTTCAAAAGAAAGAAAGGAAAATGACCAGAGAATTAGAAAACATGTCCAATGAGGCAAGAAAGAAAGCTAGGGTTTTAGTTTATTGAATCAATGACTGGAGAGATGAGAGAAGCTTTCAAATAATCACAGGTTGTCATCTGTTCTCTGTATCTGTTGTGGATATCAAGAGAAAAGAATGTGCTAAAATTACATAATAGAAGAGTTATATTAGATATTAGCAAAAAGTTTTTGACAATAGAAACTAGGCAAGAATACATGGGGAAATGGTGAAATTCTCTGCTTTAGATTAAATACCTTAAAATAATAAAGCAGACACCAGTCCATAATCATATCTCTCTCATTTATGCAGGTTTGGCACAGGAAGGTGGATTAAGACAACTCTTTCTGCCATTTTGGCCCCATTTTCCATGTCTCTATCACTACTCTCATGATTTAATTCTAGCGTTAACTTTTCTATTTGCAGTTAATTTACATACATTTTGGAAAGATGGTCTCAGTAAAACTCCGTCTCACCTCTGTGGTTCATAGACTTAATTTTCTTCTGGTGCTCTCCAACTTCTACCTCTACTTTCACACCTTAATCCTTTACATCTCAGCTTCTTCCACTCTGGGACACCAGATGCCAAGTCCACTGGGTAAACCTAACTGGTGATCCAACTGTGTCTAGAAGCTGGGGACAGGGAGTTGGGGAGTCTCATCTCAGTTGGAAAATAAACCCCTTGGTCAAGCTGCTGGATGGAGACAGTCTCATTGGCCTTGTGTCACTTCCCTGTCACATAACAGGATATAACAGCTCACTTGTCACAGCACTCCTAAGAGGAAGCTGTGTACAATGGGCCAGGGAAAGATCAGAAGCATTTTGTACTCACTGTTGTGCATCTTTGTACACTGGGTCATTTGATCCCTGCCATCTAAATGGCTGCGCCATTTCTAAAAATAAGCTGATACTTTGTGAGGCAGACACTCACATCAGTAATCAGGGTGCTCCCAGGACAGCTTTATTCTCATGAGGTATGTATGGTTGAAAGCAATGGATTTTATATTTTTTCTATTTTTATAAATTTTTCACTGTACTCCTCATGTTTGTTTGCTGTGAACTATTCCTCCTAACAATTCCAGGATATGCCAGGAGCATATTTTTTATTGGCACCTACTGTGATGTTTAAAATTGAATTTGAAAAAAGAAAAATAATTTAGGATAACTAATCCTTTCATCACAGCCATCTCCTTCATTATTCCTCCCTCACCTTACCTCACATACTAGACTGCAGCTGATGTCTGTCCAAAGAAGTGGGATGCTGCTGGGACATTCCAAGGTTTTGAACAAGCTTGGGTTTGGCTCTGCAGTTCTGGGCCTCCACATGTCATTCAAAGTAGTTTCATATCTAAGGCAAATCACATGGGATCACATTTAAGCCAAAGCCACTTCTTGTTCAGATAGATTATCTTCACTCTGTCCCCTTGACTTTCCCAAAGTCAGAGATGGTAATAGAATACAACACTGAGGCACTCTCTCTTTTCTATGGATGAGAAGAGAGATTTCTAAGGGGCCCTAAGAGACCTAGAAGATAACCTCTTGCTGAAAGTCAGTGGGAAATGGATGGTTGCAATCTCTGTCAGTAAACTTTACCCTTGAGAGAGACAAGATGGACAAACAAATCAAATGGAGTGAGGTTACCAGTAACTATTGGATATCAGGCTGGGAGCAATTCAACATAGTTATCATGAATCTTTCAATATCCGTGTCTGTTTATGAGCTTAGTAGAGTGAGAAAACAGCTAGGGACTTCCCAGAACATTGCATAAATCCAACTGAACAATATGTTGTTATTCCTTACCCTTCTATTTTTCTCTAAGAAAGCCCATTTTTACCTATATAAGAGATTTCTTCTGACGTTATACCCCTGTTATGTTTGTGGCCATAACAAAAGAAGGCACAGAAGTTTAGGAAAGGACTGCTGGGTTTGCAAAAAGCTATAGTGAATCCAGCCAGGAGAAAAAAAAAGAGCTCATCTTTAGAGGATGGGAAAGTGTTTGCTACAGTACTCTTTGAAACATTTCACACTGTCCTGTTTGCAGAAACCCAACTATCCTTGTGACCTTCCCTTCCCTTCCCTTCCCTTCCCTTCCCTTCCCTTCCCTTCCCTTCCCTTCCCTTCCCTTCCCTTCCCTTCCCTTCCCTTCCCTTCCCTTCCCTTCCCTTCCCTTCCCTTCCCTTCCCTTCCCTTCCCTTCCCTTCCCTTCCCTTCCCTTCCCTTCCCTTCCCTTCCCTTCCCTTCCCTTCCCTTCCCTTCCCTTCCCTTCCCTTCCCTTCCCTTCCCTTCCCTTCCCTTCCCTTCCCTTCCCTTCCCTTCCCTTCCCTTCCCTTCCCCATATTCACCCTGGTTCCCAATTTTTAGTTTCATCCAATTAGTCCTAGCTGTGCCACACTAAATCAACAGTGCACTACTAACTACAGCTTTCTGCATATAATTTTTTAATCTCTCAGGGAACTTGGCATCATGTCTTTCCTGTGTTTATTTTTATAATGGGAGCTTGTTCAACTGGCAACACTGTAAAACCATTAAGAGAGGCTGTCCAATCCTGCTATAGATCACCAGTCCTTGCTTCATAGGATATCCTGCTACACTGCCCTCCCAAAATGTCGGGGCCAGCAAAGAAAAACGAGTGCTTTGCATAGCAAATAGTTTTTATGACTTACAGTTAATGGACCTTACCATTAATTGGCAGAATTACAACTCGTGTTTAGTTGATGAAAGTAGCTGTCTTGAAAAGTTATTAGGCTTCCTTTTGTTCTTGCTTCCCTTCATTTTTTTCTCAAGATTGATTACACAGTGACTCTTTGAACTTACATTGAATGTTTCCTTTGAGGATCTACTTGCATCTTGGTTTCATATTTTTTGTTAGTCTTTCAGTATTCCAGCAATCCAGGGATAGTAGAAGGAAAACAGTAAAGAAAAAGCAAAATAAGTAATAGTGTCAGGAAAGTATTCCCGAAAAATGTGAGTCATACGGTAGTATCAATAACACTGAAAGTGTGAATAGTATGAGAAATATATATGCAGCCTTATCAAGGCTAAACAGTTTTGTGATAAAGGAAAATAAACTCCATTAACAGGGATGTAGTAATTCATAAAGCATCTTAGGTTGTGCAGTGTCTGTATCTGCTGGCTATCCTAAATAAATTACTTCAGGCAAGACATGGTTCCCCTTTCTCTGGGGTGCGGCTGTGGATGGAGGGAAAGCAATTTACTTCAAAAGCTGATTCAGCAACAAACTCTGCAGGGGCCCATCAATGTACCATTAATAATCAGAGATGCTCTAATGATTAGCAGTGGCATTGTAAATCATTTGCACAACACTATTTATTTCAACATTATTCAGCAATTTTGTGTTTCCTGAAAGACAAAAAGGTTTTCATGTGATGAAATATACTCTCCAGCAGTAAGCAACAAGCTGTATAACAGGCTTTCAAAATATTGTTTCTTCTTACATGGTATCTTTTTTTTGTGTGTGTGAAGTATTGAAGAAGATGAGGTCCTTATAAATTTGATCTAAAACCAGTGATATTATAAATAGATACTAAGAAAAAGTCATGCTCACTTCCACTAACTCATCTTGGTTTGAGTCCCCAATAACCCTCCCTTTTCATTACCCTCTGAAGTCTGGTTCTTCCTTCAAGTGAAATTAATAGATCAGTCCTGGATATCTCTTGGTGTGCCTCAATCTAAACCTCTATTTACTGCATTCAGAGGGCTTTCCTGAAGCCCGATTTAACTTAAAAATAATATTGGTTCATACAAAAGCTGATTCAATTATTCCTCGCATTTAATTTAACAACCTTTCTTTTTCTCTTAATGAAAACTCAATACCAATTTAATACAAATTGTTTGGCAGATTTGCCTTATATGCAAATTCAAAAGCAAGGTCAAAGCAGCAGTAATAAAGCTGTGCCTGAGTTCCTTTCTTACAAGATCTAGATGTTATTAGAAATGGCATTAAAAATGTCATGAATACAGAGGAGAAAAATGAAAGCTAAGAAATAATCCAGGAGACTGGGAAGCAGCCGGAACGAAATAAATGTTAATTAATACCTTGCATCACACAGGCTACTTTCTTGTATTGATGGAGTAGAAAAAAAGTACTGGTAAAGATAGGTCTGTTTGCAATTAATATTTTTAAAACCTCAAGATCCCATTTTCAACATGAAAAAAGGACCACTGAGTGAGCATGAATGCAGCTGTATTTTAACAATAGCAAATAATTTTCCTTCTGTTTTGTTTTACTGTCTTTGAAGAGTTTCCACTTGCTGCATATGTGTTTCAGGAAAAATACTCTTTTTTTTTCTGTATAGAGAACGAATTTTTCTGAAAACCTTGAGACTATTTTGGTCTTAGGATTTTTGTCCCACTAAGCCCTTATGCTGAGTAAAAAGCCTGCTGCTTCCTTCTTTTAGGGTTATGTTACTTAAAGACTTCTTCTCTGTTTACTTTGCTAGCGATCATAAAACTGTCACCATCAGCAGTTCAAGCTGGCTTGCTGCTTTTTGCTGTGTAACCTGGAGTGATTACAGCAGTGGTTCTCAGCTGTTGCTTCTTACCACGACTGACACAAGTACCTCAAATACAAATATTTTTTTTCTAAGAATTATAGGAATCCCACATATTCAGTTATTTATGGGTATTTGAATTTTTTAAAAAATTTTTTTAAAAAAATTTTTTTGGTGAAAAGGAGGTGCTTGGGAGCCTGCAATTTTGCTGTAAGGCAAGATGTAGGTAACTGAAGTGGTTCAACTAGGTTGAGTTCAGTAAACTTTTGATTGCCAATTGACTGGAGATGGTTTTAAAAACTCTACTTTCAGCTGTGATTATTTTTATTGACTAAATAGTATTTATTCAAGATGACTCCAGAGAGAGTGGCTGCCCCTTCAGCTTTCCACAGCCTGAGACACCACTGCCCCACCGCTCCTCGAGTTCCAAGTGTCCACAGCGGAGCAGCCCGAGCCCCCATGGATGAGGGCAGGCTGCTGAGCTGGTTAGATCGAATGCTGCCCATCATCGCGGTGGGTCCTGCCTGCTCCTCTTCTGTAGAGCATTATTCCATGATCACGGGGGTGTTCCTGACCTCTTTGTCCCATATAAAGGCCAAGCAGAGACTCTATCGATCTGCACAGCCTGCTGAAAGGGACAGAACAGCTGGTCGTCACCTTCACGGGCTCGCTGGTTTTGGATGTCCTGTGTTAGTAGTCATTAGTTATTGAAGTCACCCCCCCGGGCCATTAAAATAAATTTAGCAGTTGTTTTAGTCACCCTGCCCCTCCAAAATCTGATTCACGTGATACACTCCCACCTCCTTTTTTCCTGAAGGCTTTCCGGCGCGCATCACAAGCCCTCGCTACAGGGATAACCACAAAGGCCGGCGGCTCAGGCGAAGCTGAAGGGGCACATCGCTGGGGCTCGGTCAGCAGCTGCAGCCCTCGCAATGCACCTGCCCAGCGGGGAGCGAGCCCGCCGGGATAAACATGGATCTCTTGGGGGCCCAGATGCTCAGGAGCTGGATTCAGCAGGAACTGGGTCGCAAGGGCAAGAAAAGGGCAGCGGGGGTGGGTGTGTTTGTGGCAGTCGGGAATAGGGGCAGAAGCGCCGCAGAGGTCTCTTGCGGGCAGAAAGGGGACCGGGGCGGTGGGTGGGTGACAGCAGCGACCCGCGGGCATCGTGGGGGAGGCGCCAGATAGCCTCGGGGACTGCGAGGGACCAGGCACCGCCGTCCCGCCACCGGCGCCAGGCGGGGAAGGGGCGGCTCGGGCACCGAGGGAAGGGGCGGCTGCTCCCGAGAGGCACGTGGGCCTGGGGGGCCGTCAGGGAGCCCCGGGGCAGCCGCCGCACCCTGGGCGCTTGGGCGGCCTCACGGGGCCAGGCGGGACCCAGGCCGCGGCGGGCAGAGGTCGAAGCGGCGGATATGGGCCCGCCGGCCGGGGGAGAGATGAAAAGATGAAGGGAGGGATGGATGAGGGAATGAAGGAGGGAGGGAGGAGGACGGAATCGCCATCCCCGCGGCCGCCCGGCAGCCCCAGGTAGGGGCCGCTGATTGACAGCTGACACCGCCCCCCCGGCGCTCTCATTGGTCGCTGCCCACGCCGGTCAGCGCTCGGCGCCGCCGCGGCCCGCTTCCCATTGGCGGGCTCCGCCCCGCCCCTCGCGCAGGAGCCATAAGGGCGGCGAGGGGGCGGGGCCCGCGGCTGAGGGGGCGGGGCGGCGGCGGCTTAGCCCGCGAAGGCGGCGGTGGCCGGAGCGCTGGAGCGGCGGCGGCGGCTGGAGCGGCATGGGACGGAACGCAGCGCCAGGTGGGTGCGGGGCTCCGCTCCTGCTCCCCGCAACTACCGTGCAGGGAGGGCAGGAGAGCGGGCGGCGGCGCTTAGAGGGTCCTTTCCCCGCCTGCGAGGAGCGCGGAGGGGGAGCAGCTGTTTTCAGCGGGCTTCAGCCCGCGGGGATAATCCCGGCGCTGCCCTGCGGGAGCCCCTTTCTCTTCCCGCCGCGGCGGGGGCGCCGGTGGGTGGCTCCGGAGCCCCTGGCTGTGCTCCGCTGGCCCGGGCTGAGCTGCCCATCCTCGGGCCCGCCCGCCTCAGCTTTGTTCCGAGTCCTCCCGCCGGGCTCGGCCCCTCGCCGGTCCTCGGAGCGGTCCCTTTCCCCCCGCGCTCTCGGGGGGAGGCTTCGCAGCCCTCCGTGCGTGGGGTCGGGGACGGGCCCCCGCACTGTTCCCCGTGCTGTCCGCAGCGCTCCGTTCGGGCAGCGGGAACGCGGCGCCCAGTCCCGGGAGCCGCCCGCCCGCGGACTCGTTCCCCGCTCGTGTTCGCCCCCCGAGAGCGGCCCCCGCGCCGGGGCACCGCCGAGGCTTTCTGCTGCCCAGCGCTCTTCAAGTACTTAAGAAATAATCGTCTTTGGCTTTGAAGGGCGCTGGAAGTCCTTGACAGCTCGGGAACTTTTAAACCCTTCCCCGCCCCGCCACGTTTGGGGTTTTTTTAATTTTTTTTTTTCTACTTGTCTCTTAAGTAAATGTATCCCTGAGAGGAAGCCTGGCGTCTGAGTGAGTGCAGGCGTGTGAAGACAGGGATTTATCTCAACTGCTCAATGTCTAACACGGACCTAAAAGCAGTTAAGAAATGCTTTGTTTATTCTCTTTCTTTCTGATACAGTTCAGTAATCGCTGCAGATAACAGGAGAAGGGCTGATAGTTTTAGGCTGAGCAGTAATCTGTGAAGTGGGGCCAGTATTGAGTGATGGGTTATTGGATACAGTTGTGAGATTCCTTGATAGAAAACGCTTCAAAGCATAAATGGTGTAGTGTGTGTGCTGTTCGTGCAGGACTAGGAAAAAGCTGTAATTCTTTGTGCCTCTTTTGTAAACTGCAGCAAATGTGGGGATGGTATTCCGATCAGAAAAAGATGGGGGCATATTATGAAAGCAGCCAGGAACTTCAAGTAATTTCAAATATGGGGATGAGGAGGTTGCAAGACTGGCCTTCTTTTTAAAACTTTACATAGGGAATCAAAAAACATTTAGAGAAGACAAACTGTTGTTTTGACTTTGGCTGATACAGTATTTTCCATAAACTAATAGTGAATGTACTTGGAGAGGAATGAAGTAATGGAATAAGGTTGCAGTTCTTATCCTCCTGTAGGCTGTCCCACACTACAGTGCTCTGTAGTTCAGATGTAAAGTTATGTGGTCTCTAATACATGGAGGTTGACATGATACAAAATAATTATGCTGCACTAGTGCTCAAGCTGGAAATCTGTGAAAGTTCTTGTTACACTGCTTTTAAACTTCAGCGATTAAAGATTAAACCCTGTGTTTGAGCCGTGAAACTGAGCTTTGTCAGTTTTTATGCTACAGCTTTTTGTCTTTTAATTTCCCATCAGAAGAAAATATGCTAAGATAGAAGGACAGTTAACTGCCCATGGGCCCCAAGTCATTCTTAGTAAGAATTAGGATGTTTTATCTGTAGCTATTCATTTGAGACTAGGACCATATTATGTTTCCCTTAAGTGATGTGGAAACTTGATTTGTTTCCAGCTGAATTCTGGGGATGAGTTGTGCAAAGCAAACTTTTTCTGTCCCTTGCTGGAAGATTAGTTTTGTGTTTATATAGCTAGCGGCAGTATGAATGGAGTTATTAGGCAGTGAACACAGAGATTTTGTTGTACATGAAATAATGTATAATTGAGCCAGCCCTCTTTTCGTTTTCCATGGCTATTTTCCTCAAATAAAGAGAAAATATAAAACATTATTATTATCAGATACTGAAACAATAGTCTTGATTATACTCAATGGTTACAGAAATTGAATAGTCTTTGTTAATCTTCCTATTTGTCCATGGAAGTATTAAAATTACTTTTCATGCCAGAAATAGAATTGCTTGTGCTTTAAAAAATTATTTTCATAGCAGGAATAAGTTACTGTGGCTTCACATTTGATTTACATGGTATAACACATGTGACATTTCATAGTTAAAAACAGCATAAACCTGTTTTGTTTTCCAGTATATGCTTATCTGTAAAACATGCCTCAAGGGATCATGATTTTAGGAGTAGCAATATAAACTCCTTGTACATCAGCTACTCTTTAGTGTCCCTACTTAGCTCAGGTTTATTTACTTTGTGAGATGGTACGTGCCATTTACTTTTCTGAAACAAGAATAACACTGTCTGCGGGCAGTATTGCTGTATGGAGGAAAGAGAAAGAAAAACCATCATCTGACAGATGATAGTGTTTTGAAGTGCCTTATACAGTGATGAGAAGGACAGGGTTTCTGAAGAGCTAATCAAACCAGAGCAGATACTTTGGTGAAGAATTCCGGAAGAGCTGATGGTGGTTCAGTGTTTCCATCACTGTATCAGTGTCAGTTGGATGTGAATTAGCTTTCTTGAATTTGCAAGTCTTTGTTTTCTTATTAAACTTCCTGCATGAACAGTCACATAACAAAGTACTCTTCGTTCTTTTGAGCAGTCTCAGAGCTCTGTCTTCCAGAGTTCTCTTGACTGCTTTGTGTGAGGAAGGAGCAAAAAATACTCTGCAGGTAATTTGATTCTGTTCTTGCAGGCCTGTCTTTAGCTGATGTGTACTTAATGTTGTCTTATAACTGCACTGAAGTTTAATACAGGTTGTATAACACAACTCTTCTTGGACTCTTCAGTTCAAATGAGATGTGTTATTACTTCCTGGTTCATGTGTGTCTCCAGTTAAAATTATTAGACAAGCTGTGGTCATTACTTTTGACTTGTTTTTATTTTTGCTTGCATAGGATCCTGAGCCACAGGCAGTATATCACATGAATTGCACTACTGGTATAAGTTACTGACCAGACAGTGCATGCCCAGTGGGTTATGATACTAAGTTTTGTTAATTATCTCAGTAGCATAAATACATTAGAACACAGTCCTGATGAGGAGCAATTGGTTTTGTCAGGCTAATTTCTTAGTTATCTAATTTTAATGGCATGTAGTATATGGAGATCATTGATAGGATCAGATTACAAATGTCTTCCAGTGCAGGATATAACTGTACTTTGCCTTTGGAAGCTTCCCTGTACAAGCAATGTGATGAGTTGCAGGCTGTCACTGTTTATTCTCTTAAAAGGTAGAGGTAGAGAGTGACTGTTAACTTCTCTGTATGGAAGGCTCACGTACAGAATACCTGTAATCTAAGAAAAATTAGTGTCTTGACTGAGAATTAGATTGAAGCATCTTGACCCTTAGCTCTGTTGCAGAACTGCCATAGCACTTACGTTCTCTCCTTAGAACTTAGTCTGCCTTTAGAGGTAATAATGATAATAACCTCAAGTTACAGCAGAATTATTTGTTATATTTTAACCAAATGTTTTCCTTCACATTTAACTATTATTTAGATCTAAGCAAACCTTTGATAAAAGCTGTTGAAATGTTGCATTGGGTTGTTTTCTTAACTAGTAAAGCGCAGGTGTTTTTCACCTCTGTTTTGAAAATTCAAATAACTGAAGTATTTTTAGCTATTGATGGATGTAATTTATTCTGCCACAAGAAGAATCAAAATGCTTTGGAAGAAATTAAGAAATTTGTACAAACAGCTGGAGATCAAAATGGCAGCCTTTTTGCTGATTTAATCTGCGAACTTGAAGCTTATCTTTGATTTCTTCATTTTTGGCACGTGAGGTAGCTGGAGAATTATTTTGAAGGCTTCTAAGTATGGTAAATATTTGTTGGTTTGCTAAGGATTGTTAAGGATTTATAGGTGTCTGGAATTTCAACATGTTGTAAATTAGTTTTTCCTTTCACATACTGAAATGTTCTGCTATTGAACTGATGGTGTTTTCTGCCTCTAGAGATGACCCAGAATGTATGGGGATTTTTTTTTGTGGACCTCTCAATTCAGTAGAATTTTAGTTACTCCTTCAAGATTCTTGGAGCCCCTTCCTATCTAAGAAATATAATATCTTTATTCTAACAGAGTTTTGGTAGCCAAATTCAGTGATAGGGGACAGTGTGTGCTTCTACCGAATGTAAAACATAGCATGCCACATTTATTAAATATATTGGTTTTGAGTATTCATTATACTCGTGCCCCTTGCATGCTTCAACTGATTTATATTTTCAAGTATATGTTTTAGAAGCAGAAAAAATTAGTGTTCTTCAGTACTTCAGCTGACGGATCCCAGGTTTCTTGGGCATATTAACAGTGGCAATCTACTTTGCTTGTGTATGTAATGGATGATGCATGATACATCAAAACATGTTAATAGTATCTACTGAACGTTGGAATTGATTTCTTGATGTTGGTTTTGAAACCCCACAGTTGAAAAGGTCAGTATCAAGTGATGCCAAGGAAAACCATTTATCTGCTATGGACTTGATGCTGTCCTAACAGAACAACAGGCAGCTGTGGGGAATAATGTGCTAGAAGACAAGGCCTGCAGAGCTTGTTTTATTTTGGAACTTCAAAAAGCCTTTGGAAACACTTCTTTGAGAAGTTCTTCTGCCTCATTACATGTGAATGGATAAATGAAGTTTGAACTTGTGAATTAGAAGGGGGGCTTTAGTGGCAATGTGGCTTTTTAGTTTGTTTCTCTGTAGCAGTTAGGTCTTGCTGATGAGTTTTCTATAGAATGCTGAAATTCTCTGGAACTTATATCAGCACAGATTTACTGCAGAGTTATTTCCTGGGAAAGTAGTGTTTTTCTTTATGAAGCTTGGCTGCTGCTTTGAATGCTTAAACAGCTGCAAGCATGGACAAGAATATATCACTTGAAATGAAGCTTTTGATTTCATGCTGAATTTGAAGACACTCTTGTATCAATGTTTTTCGCACATGGAATATTGAAGTTTCTTCTCACCTCTACATGCCAGTTCAAGCTGGAATGGAGCTGCAGATAAATCTGAAGTCATATTTAAAGAGGACATCTTGGTACAGATATACAAGTGGTTTGGTTACAGTGTCAGGTTATTTAACTGAATAGTAGGAGAAGCGTATTTGCATTGCTGGACAAGCAGATGTGCAAGCCATGTGCATTCTATCCATTTTTTTTCGCAGAAGGAACCAGGAACTAGTATTTCAGCAACTTCTTTTTTTTTTCCCTAGATGGAGGAGATCTTGTCTCCTCCTGCTCAGCCAGCTTGCTTCTCTTGACGCTTTCCCTTCAAATCCTACAGGTCTTGTATGTGTTCACTGTAGCACTCACTTGTATGTTTATAACTAATAAAGAGTTGTGAAGCTTGGGCATGGTAAGTGGGATATACCTGAAGGTTGAAGGGAGCAGGTGCAAATGCCTTCCAGAGGAGTGCCTGAAAACACACCGAGGTATAATCTTTCAGCCCTCACATGAAGTGTAGCTATTATAACATTTGCCTCTGTCATCAAGCACTGCTCATGCTCTTGTAGACTACTATAACATTTCAGGTATCCTTTGATTCAGGGTGGGTAGCTCCACACAAGCACATAGTGAACATTAGGAGCTACACCTAATTCATGCTGCAAAGACAGACCTTCATGTCTAGTCGCTGAATTTCTGTACTGGATTTGCACTGGTAAGGACAAGTGAAGCTTCCATGTTGGTGTACTAAGAAGTGGTTAAGTTCTTAACGTTAAGGATTTTTCTCATCCCAAAATAGTTGCATCTGAAATACTAATGTAACACCATTGGGATTCTGATATTTTTTTCTAGAATACTTGCCATCTCACTGGAGAAGGTGTGTGCTTTGCGAAGTGTTGTTCTGGTTGCTGTACTGACAATTCTGAGGGCCTTGAAGCTGGTGTGGACCTGCAGCTTGCTGTCATGCTTGGTCACATGGCTGGCTGAAGCACTGTCTGACTAGTTGGCTTGATGCTGGAGCAGGTTTAGCAGTCTTCAGTAATTCCTGTACCCTGGATGGTGATGGCAAGGTTCTGTTCAATGTGATTTAGAACTCTGCTTGCAAAAATTGGGGAGAGGCAGGTAATACTCCACAGCTGGGGAGAATTACAGAATTTCTATTGTCTTAGCTGCTTGGAATGGATTAAATATTTTATGTTATTTAGTAAATTGGTCCAGTTACTATTTCTGTGCATTACTAATGAAGGACAGAGCCAAATATTGTAGCAGACTGAACCCTCATCTTAACCTCTGGCTTTCTGAGATGTACAGAAATAAATTTTATATAGTATGTACTCCAATCTGCATGTTTGTTAGCCATTTTTTCTCTTAATCTGAAACTATTGAGGCAGCAGTGAAATAACCACCTTTGGTGGGTATGTAGTATGTATTACTGCTGCCTGTGACAATGACTGCTGAAACCCCAAATTCATTGCCTTTTCTCCCTGTTCCATGCTTTAAAATGAAGCTGTTAAATGTTTTGTGTGCCACTTCCTCATCTGCATTTTCTGTTCCACTTCCTCTTGCTGCAAACTCTCGCTCATGCATTTTTTCTGAAATCTTTTACTTCCCTTTGAAACTCACTCCTATATCCTAGTATTCCCCGTAAAAAAGACAAACATTAGGATGAACTTCTGCTTTGTGTCATTTCTAGTAACACCCACAGATGCCTTATTTTTAGAGAATGAAATACTTGGATATGTAAAAAAAAGACAAACCCCAACAAAAACCATAAAAACCCTTCCCAGCTGCCACGTGCATCCCTGAAAAATTTTAAAATGGAGGGAAGTAGATGGAAGACATGAAGTGTAAATCCTTGCCAAATATAAATCCTTCTTCCCTTAGCTGAGTGAACTGCTTACTATCAGATTTCTTTAAGCCACAGAATGTTGGTTTTGGCAGGAACATCAGAAAGAGTTTTCTTTCTTTTAAACAGTTGTTGTTTGGAAAACAAGCATATGTTTGGCATCATCATAGGCTTCTAAAAGAGGAAAAAGTGATTTTATTTTCAAAACATATAGTAGAACTGTATTTTCACCAGAATAAAATGTTAAATGCTTCTGGAAGCTTAAATATAATAGTGTGTCCATGCAGTTGGTTGTCAAGGTTGAAACAACAAGTACAGTTAGCCCCAAAGCTGCTAAATGCTAATCCAAGCTTGGCAAGTGTTTTTCTCAGCCAAGTGAGCTGAGGAAGTTGGAGAAGCACATAGGCAGCCTGTAATAATCAAGTTTTTTTTTAAGAAAACTTACATGTTGAGGTTCAGTTATAAAAAAATGCAGCCTTATTTTATGCTTTTGGTAATGGTGATGTTAGCTGAAAGACCTGTGACTCTAAATCTGTAGTTCAGGTATCCCCACTACTATTCATCTTGGTGGAATTACTGCTGTTAATGGTTTTGAATATGAAGCATTAGAAAGTATACTGAATTAGGTTTTGTGAACCTAAGAGATGACAGTCTAAATAGTGAACAGCTTTGATTTGTTGGTCAAAGATAACTTCCTTCATGCCTCATCACAGAACAATAAACGCAGCATAGAGCAGTCCGGGTTACTCAAAGAAGTTTGTCTAGGTTCATTCAGTTATAGGGATAGGCTCAGAAAGGAGAAAAACTACATGTTTTGGCACTGGGTGGGAAACATCAGGGAGATTCAACTGTGAGGGTGGTGAGAAGTATGGGTGTTGACTCTAGAGGAGTAAAACTAGTGAATTTAATTGAGGGTTACTGAGAGTTGTTACAATCTCTTTAAGATGTTTAACCTGATATTTTAGAGCTAAAATATGGAGAAAACCTTCAAACAAAAGCTTGTCTGAAATACAAAGCTTGAAGGACAAGTGTTCTTTTGTCAGAAGTGTATTTTTGAGGCTTCTAAATCCACTTTGAGCAAAGTACTAAAATAAATGTAACTGTAGGAAGATAAGACTGTAGAAATAATTGAATTCCACTGTGGATGGTCAATTTGCATTGTATTAGTAGTGTTCTCTGAAATATGCCTTCCGTAATTGTTTTTTGCTCATTTCTACAGGTGTATAACGAAGTGTTCATCCTCTTTTCTTGTTCAAAGCATGTAGGACTTGATGATTTAAATCAGATTCTTATTGGGTGTTAAAAGAATAACAAACTTGGCCAAAGTGGGAACCTTAAGTAGTATGTTTTATTGTAGACTTGAAACAACTTTTGGTGATTCTGCATATAAGAGAACATGACCTGTGAACAGCTGGTCCATAAGAAGCAGTTTTGTTGCAGAACAGACTTATTTACATGTTAACTTGGTAATAGGCTACTCCTCAAGGGCAAAATATCTCTATACTGTTGTTATATTTGAAAATGAGGTAGTTGTGAAAATACAGGATCTTGAAAGTGTTGGGGGCACTTACCTCTTTTAAAAAAAGTGTGATTCCCATGGTAATCTGCAGCAAGGTTTTCTAAAATAACAAAGCCTATATTCATCTGCACTGTGCCGAAGGAATATTATTTGGGATCAGATGATAGTTTTAAGTGGTACTTCATGAAGGAGGCTCTGAAACAAAACAAAAAACCCCAAACAAAAAAAGTTCCATGTCGATTTGGCTGATCTGTTTTAGTTCATTGTACTTGATGCAGAATTTGCCAGAGGTTTCACAACTTGTAATAACATAAATGGTCAGCTCAAATGGTTGTGGTGCTTACGCCTCCTGAGCACTTGTTGGTCATAGAGGTCACATCTGAAGAGCTACATGAGCATTTCAAACTGAGGTCAGGTGTGGTAGAAGAGTAAAGGCATCAAATTCTGCATCTGGTGTGGCTTTACTTGCAACCTTCCACCCATCTGCAGTGCATGTGCTGGTGCTCTTTGAACAAAAGCTTAATGCATGCCATATCAGTAGTTTTAATTGAGCCTCCCTGTTTGGTTGTATTTTATTCCTCTACTGCTCTTTTGCCAGCACCAAGCAGCTGTTAAGTAAAGAGGGAAAGAGGAAGCCACGTGTCACAGTTCTGGCCCTGGCCTCTGGCAAGTAGAGTTGTTACTTTTCAAAGCATTGTGTGGTTTCTGCTTTTTTATATGGAGGTGGGAAGAGGTGGATTTGAAGCTGTGCTGAATGTCCTGCTGTCTTTTCTCTCTCCCCATCCCAGAATGAAGTGGTCAGCAATATCCAGAATATCGTTGCTTACATTCCGAATGTAAGCCACACATTTCTCTGGAGCTGTCAGCTGCTGCCCTGGCAGCCATGGCAGTGCCCATGGCATTGCCCTGGGATATGGCAGGCCTTCTTTCCTCTGTCTCCACTCCTGCCTTCATAGGGTTAAACAAAATAGCTATTTTTCAAATGAAAAAAAAGTTCTTGCATGTTTATTGACAGCCCATGTCTTTCAGCAAACAGTTGCCACATTAAACGTTTATTTTTTTTCCCAAAAGTCAAGATATTTTGGGTCTTACATGATGCAAATCTGCATTTAATTATTGGAAATCTAAATTATTTATAGATTTCAAAATGTTAATAGAGGAAGGCAAAATTGAAATTGATATTTTCTGGTTGTTGGAAGACTGAGGAAGGGATGCAGCAAGAAACCCATCCAGAACAGGATAATTTACCTGCATCACATTATTATGCCGTTATCTGAGATGTACATATTGTATGTATTAAGTAATTTAGGTTTTCTTTATGGTCACATCATATCTTAGTTATTGTTTCTAAATCTTTTAATGTAAATTACTTTGTAAGATGCTATGTTTTTGGTAGCTGACTGCCTCTTCTTCCTCACCCTCAGCAGAAAATACTACACGTGGCTGTGAACATCATAGTGATGTAATCTGAAGGATAGGATTTATTGAATTTATGGGAATATGTAGTGGGAACAGGTAAAATTAGTCTCTTTAGTTAGTATCAACTGTGTGGTGTTGAATCGGATGGTAAGGCAGTAGATGACCTGGATGGGTTATGTGATTAGGATAATGAAGTCGATATTTTTCATTACTCATATTAAAAAAGTATTGTAAAATTCCTTTTTATGAAAACAGGTCTTAATTAAAACCATAAAAATCCCATGGTATCAGCAGGCATAATTGTTTTAAGCCACTTCAGCCATCTTTTCAAAAGAAAAAGTGGACTTTATTTCACATACTTTTGGATTTCTGGTGATTTGTTTGATCTTCCTAAACTGCTAAGCTCCGCTGCATTGAGTGAGATTTGATGTCACAGATCCATGCAAAACTGCTTTAGTTTAACTGGCTTATAAATAAAAATGTTTATAACAAAAAAGACCCAAAAGAAACAAACAAAACTGCCTGTTGCATCCGGCCCTTTAAAAACAGGAGGAGGGAGGGAAAAAACCTTAGAGAAATTGGGATAGACCTGAACCATGTAGCTAATGCTAAAGTATGCCAGTTTCTTTCAAGAACAGCTTTTTAGCTGGGATGAAATAAGGAATAATTCAATACATAAGTTTCACCTGTTAAAATGCTTTAATTTCTGTCCTTCCCCTCTCACTCACCTTATTTCTTTACATAATAATGTCCTTGATTGAGCCCCATAGGTCAGCTGTAAGGAGTCATTAACTGTTGAATTGCATTGAGTTTTAATTTTATAAGTGGTGGCTCGTTAATGATTAATCTGTGTGATACCTCTGTCTATTTGAAAACAATTTGTATGGTTTTTGAGACTTCAAAATTGAGGGAAAACCCCACACTTTTTACAAATACCTTCCTAGAGATAAAACATACTGGTTTTATGTATACTTGTAGGTACACAAGGCTTTATAAATTAAATAACTATAGCATTAGCCACATGCACACCTAAGTATGTGCATATGAGAGAACTGTTTATGACAACAGAGTATTCCAATTGGAAGGCACCTACAGCCATTGTCCAGTCCAACTGCCTGACTGCTTCAGGGCTGACCAAAAGTTAAAGCATGTCATTAGGGACATTGTTCAAATGCCTCTTAAATGCTGTCAGGGGTTGAGGCATCAACAAGCTCTCTAGAAAGCCTGTTTGAGTGTGTGACCCCTCCCTTGGTGATGAAACACTTCCTACTGTCCAGCCTGAACCTGCCCTGGTGCAGCTTTGAACCATTCCCATGTATCCTGTCACTGGGTCCCAAGGAGCAGAGCTCAGTACTTATCTTTTTCACATCCCTTCCTTGGGAAGCTGTGGAGAGCAATAAGGTCACATTCAGCCTCTCTTTCTCCAAACTAGAGAAACCCAAGTCCTCAGCCACTCATTACGGGACTTTTCCTCGCAGGCCCCTCTCCAGCTTTGTTGAGCCTCTCTGGACACATTCAAGCACTTTCACAACCTTCATAAATAGTGCAGCTGAGAATAGTAGACAGTCCTTGAGGTGTGGCCACTGCAACACTGAATGCAGCAGGAAAATCTCCTCTTTTGCCTGGCTGGTGATGCTGTTTGATGCATATTGGGATGGGGTTTGCCCTCTTGTCTGCCAGGGCTCACTGCTGACTCAGACTGAGCTTCTGCCATGAAATTCAGATCCCTGTCTCTCCCAGTTTATACTTTTGTCTGGCATTACTTTGTCCCAGGTGCACAATGTGACATTTGGACTTGTTAAATTTCATGCTATGAATCATAGCCCAGTGTTTCAATCTATGTAGACCCCCTGTTCCTCACGAAAGCCAGAAGCACCTCCCAGTTTGGTATCACCAGCAAACTCCGTAATGGTGCACTGCACTCCTGCATCCAGATTGCTGGGAAGTACGGGAACAGGACTGGCCCTGGAATTGAGGAGCGCTGCTGGGGAGCAGCCACCAGCTGGATGTAGCCCCTTCACTTTACAGCATTTTGAGCTCTGCCCTTCAGCCAGTCTTTTACTCAGCAAACCATGAACCCACTTGTCCTGCAGCTGGACAACTTGTCCAGAAGGATGCTGTGAGAGTAGCAAAAGCTTTCCTAAAAATCCAAAAAAAGGCATCTACTGCCTTCTCTTCATCTACTAGATGTGTGACCTTATTGGAAAAGGTTACAAAATTAGTTTATTAGTTATGGCTTTCATTTTGTGAAACCATATTGACTGTGCCTGATAATTGCATTATTCTTTAAATGCCTTTCAGTATTGCCCAGTGTAATCTTCCATAATTTTTCTAAGAGCTGAAGCTACATTAATAGGGCTGTAGTTTCTTGGCTCTTCCTTCATATCCTTCTTGTAAATTGGAGTAAAACTAGATCTGGATCAGCAGAGACCTCTCTTGACTCTGAAGACTTTTGGTAGATGATGGACAGGGGTGCTGCTGAAGCATCCACTGGCTCCTTCAGAACTCTGGGATGAATCCCATAATTCCCCATGGAACTGGAAATATTCAGATGATACAGCTGGTCCCTCAAAATTTCAATGTCAACAAGTGGAAACTCGCTGTTCCCACACTCATGGTCTTCCGACTTGGGACTGGGCAGCCCCAGGTCCATCAGTACTGTGACTGAGGCAACCTGACCAGCAGGTTGAGGGAGGTGATTTTCAACTTCTGCTTTGCTCTTGTGAGATCCCACCTGCAGTGCTGGATCCAGCTCTGAGGCCCCCACCCTAAGAAGGATGTGGACATGTTGGAGCAAATCCAGAGGAAGGCCATGAAAATATTCAGAGGGCTGTACCACATCTCCTGTGAGCAAAGGCTCAGAGCTGGGGCTGTTCAGGGAAAGAGAAGGCTTTTTGTGACAGGACAAGAGGTAATGGCTTTATGCTGAAAGAGAGTAGATGGGAAGACGTTCTTTACTCAGATGGTGATGAAGCACCGGAACAAGTTGCCCAGAATTGTTGTGGATTCCGCATCCCTGGAAGTATTCAAGGCCAGGTGGCTCTGAGAAGCCTGGGATAGTGGAAGGTGTCTCCGCCCATGGCAGGAGGTTTGGAACAAGATGATCATTGAAGTCACTTCCAACCTTGTTACAGTGAGGTCATGGGCACTCTGTTTCCCCTTCCCCGGGACCCTGTGACTCTGATCAAGATAGCCCTGGACCCTCCTTTCTGCCCCAACAGGGTTGGCGGAGAGCCAGGGAAGCCCACCCTGTCCAAAGTCTATATAGACCCCTGACATTTCCTGTTCATTCTCTTTTGCCCCACTCTCCCCTAGGACATCGCAGAATAAAGAGAGCTGAACCAACATATCTCTGGGTAAGAGCCTCTTTTGGAAATCTTTGCCATCTCCTGATATTCCTCCCCTCAAAGCCTTGGATCTCTGGGCTAGCCTGATTATTCAGGGGGCTGTGTGAGGGGGGAACGTCTGAACCTAAGCCATTCTGTATTTCTCTAATAGAAAAAAAAAAACCCACTGAATGGCATAGCTTTTAATTCATCCCTAGCAGTCACTTAATCATCTCCCACAAGTCCAATGTTTTGTTTTAGAACCCTTGCTATTTATGTACTTTAAAAGGCCACTTTAAGGGATCATAAAGCAGTTCCCAATAGACGCAAGCTTCATATCTCAGTTGTGGTTTTTTAACAAAGGATGTGGCCTCTTAGGAGGACATAATAACAGGGAAGGTAAAATTTTTCCATATATGTACCCAGCTCTAGTTCACAAAGCATCATTCTGTCTGCTAGGGTGAAGGATTCTCCAAACATTAAATCTGAGTGCTCTTATGTTTTTTTCATTTCTCTTTCACCACCAAGCTGTGAGGGAATTAGCCATGGAGGGATGTGAGTTGTTGCTTTCAGCTAGATCCAGATGTAAAAATATATCTTGGCCGTGAATGGGTTGTGCTAGAGAGGGCAGCTGCTTGCTTGATCCAGGCTGTGACCATCTGCATAATTTTGATTCCATGGCATTGAAGTTGGCTGTCAGTTCCAGCAGTGCTGAGTCGTTTAGTAGGACCTTGGTGCTGCCGCCTTCCCTGTTGCACTTCCTTATTGGTGTGGTGATTTTTCCCCTTTTTAAAAACCCCATCAGTTCAGTTTAATTTCTTTTTTCCTGGACATTCTGAAACATACTAGAATTCATTTCTCAATCTTGAGGTGTCTCATTTGTGGTTTATGTGTATGTATATAAGGTATTTTTGGCTAATGCTTTTCAGCAGGGTTCTGTGGCCTGTGCCGATTCATGCTTCCCTTACTCTGCCACTTCTTTCTAACATTATGAAACTGTAGAGTACAACCTGCATTACCCTCTATTATTTCTGGAGACATATGAGTAAAGGAAATATTAAGTTTTGTTCAGCACGAGATGAAATCTGATACTTGATTTGATTGTTGGCTGTTAATGACCTGACAATTTTTTTTTTATTGATTTTGTCACCAAATTCAGGTACTTTAATGGAGTGTTTAACTTGAAAATCACATTACCTAGCCTTGAACTAATCCCCTTAATGACCCTACTGGTTTTCTGCCTGGAGTACTTACACAAAGCATCTGTCTAGATGTTTATGCTTTTTAGCAATGCCTGCTAACAACAAGAAGTAAGGTTGAATGCTCCAGAAAGTACAATTTAAGGGACATTTCTATTTCAAGAAACATATTCTTAAATATTAGTAATTGAAAGATGCTGCTGTGTAATGCTGGGTGGGTAACAACTGAAATTAGAGATGCTGTCTGCAGAGGATGACCCATTTTTAGTGTTGTTATATGAGAGTGGGGATCCACTTGAGTAAAGTCATCAGCATTCCTTTTGTGAAGCATTAGGGAGATGTCTCTACAGACTAGGAGTGGAGCTAGAAGGGAGCTCTTTGCTGTGCTGTAAAGATGTGTACTCTGACCTTCTGGAGAAGAGTGCAGGGCTGTGTTGGGAGAAGGAGCAGGCTGATACTACAGAAGACTTGTACTGTGATATTAGGTTGTTATCTCTGAAGAATTTAGGGATGGTAAATGCTGCCAGCAAACCTTTTCAAGTGTTTGAAAACATTTTGAAATTGATATCCCATCTGAAATCTGTTCCTTTTCAGAGGTATTGGCCTTTTGTCTTTCCTGGTGGTGGAAGAACCCTCTCTTTTTTTATCAAAGACAAGAGAGCTACTTCCTGTCTCTTGTGGTCGGTACTAGTAATTTGTGGTATAATCTTTGTTTGACTTCATTTGCAGTAAAGAGTCAGTGCTGACCATAAGAAGAGAGCGTAGTGCTGGGCAAGCCTCTTGTGGAGACACCAAAGAGGTGATAGATGTAGGGATCGTCATGCTTCTTACTAGCAAAAAACTGCTGTTACTGGCTGGCTTTAGGCTTTTTGGGCTTGCAAGATCTCTGAAGATCAAATGTTTAACCTCAGATAAATTCCAAAGGATGTTCAGGATTTTGCAAACCTGCTGTTTAGGTGGGTTTCCTCTGTCCAGTACTGAAGGACTGCTATACTCAGTCAAGCAGTGAATATTTGTACCATAATCCAGCAAGTGAAATAGAATAAAAGAGACACCAGGTACTCTGCACAGGTTGGATTTTTTTTTTTTTTTTTACTTTATCTGCCTGTGCACTGAAGAAAAATTTCAAGAACTTGAACTTGTTTATTCCTTGGAAGGCATTGGTGGCAAAGGACACACTGGGTGTAGTGACTTAAGTCTGACTGTCAGTGGTTATCAAGAAGATGCAGAGTAGGAAATTATCCCTTGAGGGCTTGTCAAAGGGCAGATTGCTCTCTGCACTCCAAGGACAGTATTTATCCCAAGTAATTTTCTGGATGCTGCAGAGGCTCATGGATTAGACAGCAGCAAGTGAATCTTTAATTAAAGACCACCTGGAAAACATCAGTTGCCATGTCTTTATGCTGCTCCTGTTCTGTACTCAAATTTAAGACTGGCATATGGAACAATCTAGTTTAGAGATTTAAAGATAGTCTAGTTTAAAGATAAGAAACTTTTGAGTTGTCTTGATCAATCTTATGAAGTTGCTACTAAGAGGCCCCTCAGTTTAAAGTAATTGATTGTATGGCTCTTTTACAGAAAAGCATCTGTCCCACTGTAGAAGTACTTAAGATCAAAGGGGACCTAACCACTAATTGATGTATGGTTCTACTCTTTGAAGACTTCAGAACCTGTCTGGATTTTCCAAATGTGTGTTGCAGAGTTACAGTAGCTTCCAAGATGGAATTTCATGCTTTTAAGATAAAATACATGCACAAATTTAACAAGGCAAACCAGTACTGAAGTTTTAAACCACTTCCTTTTTTGTGTGTATGCACTTGAATTCAAACTATAGTAAGTAAGCTTTGGGTCTCCATATATGAAAATGTGTATTAAAAACCTGACCCCAGAAAGCAGACTTCAAACTAAAATCCTTTTTTCACCATTTTCATGATGACCTGCCATTTGGATACTTTTAATCCTCAATCTATGTAAAAGTTACGTCTTGCATTAAATCCTTTATGTTTTTTTCTGTGGATTTCTGAGGTAATCCTCTGTGTGCCATATAGCTTGTTCTTCAAATTGCTTGTCTATAATATCCTCATTTCTAGGAGTTTTGTTTAAAAAGCTTTAAATCATTGATTTTAAACAAAATTCAGCTGGATATAAATTTCTTATACATTGTGTTACACATTCTGCATGTCTAAATTCTTATCCTGTTGAAACTGTTTAGTACTTCCTGTAATTTAGTTTGTGAATGCGTCAAATGAGGCACTTGGCAGAGGAGTCAGTGATGTTCTTGATAATGAGTAAGAATCTTTTTATAATGGCTTTTATTGGTTTTTTTCCCCTCTTAGAGATTTCATGGGAAAGAAAGACTCCATTCAAAAGGGAATGTGTGTTTTCACAGTTGGGCAGTAGATAGGTATTGCTGGACTGTTAGTGGTGGACCAAAACATATTTTCCTTCCTGTATCTTATGTTTTTTATCATAGCTACGTATCTTAAATGTGGAACACATAGAGAGTCCAACATTTTGTCTGTGGCTTATCCTGGGCTTTTTTTCAATGTTCTACTTAAAAAAAAAAATCAAAAATCTGATTAAAAAAATAAAAGATAAAACTTCTTGACATTAACCACATCTTGATGTTTTTATTTAGCCAGGTAAGGATTTAGACTGAAATGCATGTCAAGATAGTAGATTTGATTTTCACTGTGAAAGCTGAGATTTGTTTTCACAGGTGGTAGTTCTCAGCTTTCTTTCCATCCCTGTATAGGTTCTGTATTGTTGATCTGAGTGAGGAGTGCATTCATCAGAAAATGGATTCAGGGATCCTATTTATGTAGTGCAACACTGCAGACAGCGTGTAAGTTTAATGATGGAAACAAACTGCAGCATGTGGGCAAAAATGTGTCACTCATGTGGGGAACTGAGAGATTCCTAAAATGCCTTTGCTGCTGAGGATAGCATAATGTGTAAATATATTCTCAGACACTCTGATAGTACTAGAGGGTTTAAAATCTATAAGAAGTTCAAGTTGCCTTGTACTAGAAGTGCTCTATGATGTCTGTTCTGTAGTGTTTTTAATGAAGTGCAGTTTGCTGCAAAGTAGATTTATTGTTTCTTGAGCCCAGGCATACTTAAATCACTGCTGGTTGAAGTCACAGAATTACAGAAAGGCCTGGGTGAGAAGGAATCGTAAAGAGCACCTAGTTCCAATGCCATTGCCATGGGCAGAGCACTTCCCACTAGGCCAGGTTGCTCAAAGCCCCATCCAAGTTGGCCTTGAGCACTTCCATAACTTCTCTGGGCAACCCATTCTAGTGTCTTGTCACTCTCACAGTGAAGAATTTCTTTCCAATATATAACCTAAATATACCCTCTTTCAGTTTAAAGCCATACCCTCTTGTCTTTTCATTACATGTCCTTGTGAAAAGTCCATCTCTAGCTCTCTTATTGGTCTCCTCTTGGTACTGGAAGTTGCTGTAGGATCTTCCTGGAGCCTTCTCTTGTCCAGGATTTTGTCTTCATAGGACATGGTGGTCTAGCCCCTCTAATAGTAATTGTGGTCTTCCTGGAATCTCTTCAGCAGGTCCATGTCCATCTTATGTTGACTTAGGCAAATAGCTTTCCCCATATAGTACACCTGTCCTGGTAATGGGAACATGAATGAGTTGTATGTATGTGAGCCTTTATAAGGTGTCTCTTTAATTTTTCTCTAAGCACATAAACACTTAAGCGAGGACCAAGACCTTGGCAAACTGGTAGATTGCTGAGCAGGTTAACTAGAAGACAATATTTTATTTGGAATAGGTGGTTACTGCGCCAGTGCTTAGTGGAATCAAGGTCTAGGCACCTCAAAGCTCTGGTATTCTGAGGGAGGATGAAGCAATGTGAGCGAGGCAGGTGGTGACCGTGAGCAAACAGGACACTGCTGTCTTGTCTTTAAGAAACCTGTATGGTGACTTGAAGTGTCTTGCTCTTCTTGATGCTTTGTCTTTCTTATACATCATGGTTTATAATTGCCTCCTTGAGATAAAGAAGTTTTTTTAATTGTGTAAAATATTTAGGCAAAAAAATGCATAGTAGCATCTCTTTAAAATTCTGGTAATAGTATCAGCCTCCTCTAAGCAAGTGATCTGTTTTAGAGATAATTTTTATATATTTATTGCAGAAAGGGCATTTATATCTTAACTGCAAAAAACCTTAATTAATAAAAATTCAGTGTATGACTAAATGCTGATCTATAAGTCACAATGTTCTCTTGATGCTAGGAATGTAATATTTTAATGGAAACATCTCACTATGTAATTTTTGCAAAAGATTCCCATAGCATTTTTTTAGTCTTTTTTAATGGGTTTCTGTTCAGTAATACTTAATTTGCTGTGAAGAATCTCAGAGGGATTTAAGACTGCTGTTTTATTGTGCATTATTGTAGGCTGTTACGTCACTTTTCCATCCCCACAGTCTTCAAGTGGGTAAATGTTATTTTCTCTGCTGATATTTCTGTTTAAAAATTGATTATAAAATAACACAAGCTGTTTTGTTACATTGAAAAAAAATTAAGCTGTATCATAAAATATTTAGTACAAAATGGTTAAAACTGCCTGGAATCTACTCATGCATATTTTACTAAGTTTTTTTTAGCTGATCACTGAACTGAACCCCACTTTTAATGTATATTTTAAATTACTCTGATACTGAAAGACTAAGATTTGTCTTTGTTTGCAGAAGAAGCCACCTGAGTGTGCCAGGAAGTTAGAGAACAGCTGTCTTCTCAAACGAGTAAATAGTATTGATATTCCACGCTCCTTTTTAAATGGTAAGTTGTTCAAGAGAGCTCTTGCTGAACATTCCTTGTCAACTTTGCATGTGTGAATCTATTACAAATAGCTTTGACTGTGATAAGTCCCTCAAACTGAAGACCAGTGATGAATTTTAGAAACTTGTCCAGAAGGTTTTGAGTTAGCCTTTGGAAGGTAGTTTATATTTTTGATACATAGGTGGTTTATATTTTGTAATGTTGACTAGGCCCTGAAATAAATGTCAAAAGCGTTGCTCACCCAGGAGGCTGGTAGCATTTGAATACTAATCTTATTGTGTAGAAACTAGAATAAATTTATTTTATTCATGGTTGTTCATGAGATACTGGATTTATAAATTTGCATCTGTTAATTACTTTTACCCTGTATAATCTGTACTTTGTTGATGTATTGTCTAAGAGATTTAAACGAAATCTGCTGAAGTTGAATGTGAATGTTTGTTGGCATCAAAGTGCATCGGGTAATAAAAGATTTGTACTTATTGTTATTAAACTAGCTGTGTGGGGAAATATTTCCCTACCCCCAATCTGTCTCAGCTGCCCCCACTGAAGGCCAGGGACCTTTAGATTAGGATTATCTGTTGCGTTGTTGGAAGAGTAGCACTTCCCTCACCTTGTGACATAAGAGGTGGGACACACCTGGGGTGCTAATGAAGGACAGCTGGCAAAGTGCAGACAATTTTGTTACAGTAAGTAAAGCTGCTAAGTGTGTGCATGTGTGTAATTATAGGGAGCTGCAGCTTGTTGGTGTCTGGGAGAGAGAAAGCTTTTGAGCCTGGGAAGAAGCTGAAGAGCAGATTTGTTGCTTTTCCTTCAGAGAGGGTGAGGTTAAAAGTAGTATTAGCTACCTGTAGAAGAGACTGTTTTCTTCCTGCATTGCACACCACAGTGCTGCCTTTGCCAGAAGCCATGGCCAGCCTTGTTTCAAGGTCTCTGAGCAACAGTAAAGTATGCAGCAGTGCTTTAGGAGATTGTTTAGGATACTGTTCTCTTGTGTTCTGGAGCTGACTGTCTATAACCCTGGTTGTGATCCTTTGGCACACTTTTCCCCTCAGCTGAAATTCACTTATGCTTGTTTCAGTTTTGAGTTCTGAAGAAATTCTTGATGATACTCAAGATGCTTTTCAACATATATGTTCTGAAAGAGATTGCACTTTAAGTTAAGAAAAGGAAGAATTCTGGAAAATGTGTGCATTCACAATTTCAAGTAGGAAACTGTTTAAAGGAATGAAGGAATAAGGAAGCAATATGGTGCACACAGGAGCGGGAGGGTTATGGTAACAACTTTTGAAGGAGAAGGGTGAAAGAAAACTCACTCTTTCCCCCTTTACCTCTCTTGCATTACCCATTCAGTGGAAAGGTAAATCAGTGGTTATATACTGAAATCATTTGGAAAAAATATCTCTTGCCATAAATGTCAAAAGTGGAGGAAATGTGTCAGGGAAAGTAGTTTGAAAAAAAAAAAAAGTAAACCAAGTGGACATATCCAGGATTGAAAATATGCTTCACTACTAGATTAGCAGATCAGCATATTGTGTATTAACAAAGTAGTGAATGTTACAGCACTATTACACTTCAGTTGCCTTTCTTGCTGCATGGGAACATCATCGCTTTTATTCACAGGGAGCTAGAGAAATTAATTACTACAGGAATAAGAACCTTGGTTTTGGAATATTTTACCTAGGCTCTATTTATTAATAAAACTTCAAAAATTATTTTGAGACATTTGCTGTTCATTCTCAGTGTAGTTTTATCAAGTATTTTCTGTTTCTTTGTGCAGTTTAAGCTCAAATTTCATGTAAAGTTTAATTGAAGTGCCAAGTGTTTAACTAGTCTGGAGTTTAATGTAACTGATGGTGTATAAAGACAATGCTGAGCATACTTAAAAATATCAACCTTTAAGTTTTTAAAAAAATATTAAAATCTAATTCTAGTAAACAAATTCTAATTTTTTTGGTTGAGCATTGATCATTCATGTATCACAAACATTCAGATTGGGCATAAAATTTGGAAACTACCTGATCAGTAGAATGAGAAACTTGTACTTGAAATAATGGTTGATTTTTACAGAAATTATTAAATTTATATTCAAAGAATTTCACTTTCAAGTCATAATAAAAATTTAAACAGCTTAATTTGCCTTTTCTGCATGCAGGGTAAGGTATTTGAATTTGAAATTAAGTCACTCATTTTGTCACTTGGATTATCATTGTGCCTTATCTCACTTCTCTCTGGATTTCCTACTGTGTTTTGCTAGTATAAACACCCCCAAAAGTTGTCAGGTTGATAAAAACTATATATTAAATGTTTATAAAAGTTGCTGATTGCTTAAAATGCCATACTGTGTGAGTAGCGTGCACTGGCTTTTCTAAACGTCCGTTATAAACCTACAACACTATGGTACGAAAGTGTCTTCCACAAAGAAAGTTAGAGAGCATGGAATGAGGAATAAAATACCACATGCAGGGCTTGAAGACAGCCTCTGGTGCTTACTATCCCCAACTGTCAATTTAGTAGACTACCAGAAGAATTCTTTTGTCATCACATATGAACAATTCTAAGAAATGCACCTTTACGCTTAGCTTGGCAGAAAAAAATACTGTGTATTCACTTACACGTTTTGAAAAAAGATGTTAAAATTATGTTTGTGATTGCTGCGTGGATAGTACTCCAGTCTTCAGAAATACTTTTATTGAGAAAGCAACTTAGATATTTTCAGTCAGGATTAAACCAAATTTATGTGCCAAGACTTTTGCCTGTACTATCTGACTCTTCACTCGTTCTTTAACCTTAATGGCTGCTAAATTATAGAATTACTTAGTAAATTAAATGTTTGATTTAAAACAAACCATTAAGAATAGTCTCCTGAAAGAAATAAGCTTTTCAAAATGGGGCAGACTGAGTGTGGAAAGTAGGTTGGGCAGGAGAGAAATAGTGTCTGGAGAATGGTGGAAGGTTTTTGGGATACTTGACCAGTGAAACGCTGCAGATCACTAATTGCATAGCAGTGGATGAGGGGGAATAACAGGACAGTGTTTTTCTAATGGTCTCCTGGGATGGAAAAAGATGTATAAGAAAGGCAAAAGTATTGCAGAATTCTTATATTACAAATGGTAATGCCAAAAGGAGGTGGAACTGGTTTTGGGAGAGACTAACTTCAAACAGGATAGAGACGTGATCACAGATTTTAATCTTCGGGTACATGCATTTTTGATGAGCTTTTTCTTGTTTTCTGTCCGATTTTGATGTTAGGAGAGGCTGAATATTTGGGTTTAGCTGTTGCTTGTCTGGGGTTAAACTCTTTTCAGTATGCACTTACATTTTGGACTTGACTGCATGGAATTGGATTACATTGCAGCCTGGCAAAATGTGCTTGATGTTTGCAAATTTCTTCTCTTTCTGTATTAAAACTGGTGTCTGCACTGTGAGAGCCTTAGCATGCTCATCACATATAGAAATAGTCTTTGTTATCACGGTCTGAGACTGGGAAATTTTCACTTCTGCAAATAAATGCAATCATTGGCCTCTTCTCTGAACTTTTCTGTGATTGGCATCATAATAACTTCCCTCTGAATTATGCAGCTAGTGCACAGGGGTCTGCTTGAAGATGAGGCTTAAATCTTGGCTGCCTCTGCAATGATTAAATAAATCAGCTTCTAAATTTAACTGATGTAGTTAAATTACTTCTTCAACTGTGCATAGATTAGTCTCTAATGGGTTGATTTCTTTCCATATGTGCTTGTAGGCTGTGTAGATTACATTGATTATTTTAAAGTGTAGTTAAGAGCAATCTAAGTATTGATAGGCTTGTTACATAATTTGGTGGGGTGTATGGAAGATCCATGTAATCACAGATAACTTTAAATTACAGTCTTTGAGACTTGGAGTCAATGTGTTTGTGCCTACAGTCACCCTGTCAGTCCATAAAAACAAACTGGTCTCCAGTCACAACAGGTTTTGCTTGGTTTGATGTGATTTTGAACCTCAGGAAGGGTGCCAACAACCAGAGCATTGCCCCTGGAGCCTCATCACAGAGATGGCAATAGCTGTCCTTTTTCTGTTCACCAGCCAGCTGGTCACAGCTGTAGTTAAGAAATCTATTCCTCTTGGATTGGGGGATCTCATTCGCTCAATGGTTTTAAACTAATAATTGCATTTCACAGGAGAAGATTTTATCACCAGTATAACAGCAACAGCACTGCTGTGAGGGAGGCAAGTTTAGAGTAGGTTCAATTCCGAATTCAGCATCTTTCTTTTTTTCTGTTCCATATTTAAAGAAAAACAAAAGCATCCTGAATATTAACATGCCAGGATTTAATTCCCCCTCACTCCATTGTTTTCATTTAAACATGTTTAGGTTCAAAATCTACTTCCTAATGTTAAGAATGAACATCTAGGAAATATTTTTGTTCAAAGCAATTTAATGATAGGAAATATTGAAAATGTTTTGATCCAGTATGCAAAATAATTTGAGGCAAACTTATGGCAAAGTTCACTGCTAACCATTGTGGAACTGGAGGGGTGAAAAACATCAGCTGGGTTTTTCTTTCTTTGGAAACAGGTGTCCTAATTGATTTCCAACTGCTCTCTTTAGGTTTACAAGAGACTACTGTGACCATCAGTATCTAGATGGCTGCCCTTTCTTTTTTAAATCAGGAATAAAATTAAAGAGTACTTCATCAATACTCATTGCAGTGTTATACTTTTACTTGTAAATAAATAATTAACGTGTAAAGCTTCCTCATTTATTATTTGGTTTGTGTATTTCAGAGAATGGGTCAGGTTGGATGAGACCACAGTGGGGCATCTGGTCCAACCTCCTGGCTCAAGCAGGGCCATCCCAGAGCACGTGGTACAGGATTGTGTCCAGATGGTTCCTGAATATCTCTAGTGAGGGAGACTCCACGCCCTCTCTGGGCAGTCTGTTCCAGTGTGCAATCACTGCGCACTAAAGAAGTTCTTCCTCATGTTCAGGCGAAACTTCCTGTGCATCAGTTTCTGCCCATTGCCTCTTGTCTTGTTGTTTGGCACCACTGAGAAGAGCCTTCAAGATAAAACAGACTGCCCTGAAGTTATCTGGTTGCAACTACAAGGTAGCCTCAGCTTAAAATGAGGCATTAATGTCTCCTTATACTCAAAAAATAGAGCATTGTGTCTTTGCAAGTAGCTGCCTGGTCTGTAATCTCTCAGCATTTAGTAAGCTAGGGGCATTTTCCTTATTGTTTGGGGAGAAGCAGCATTTACTTCTGAGGGCTTGTAGGAAGAGCTGACATGCTATGGAGTGTGTTGGAAGAGTTTTCATATTCAAAGAAGAACACAGCCTTTGAATAGGATGTTTTACACTGACAGTGGGACGGGAGTTTGGAATGTTTCGGGACTGGATAGGAAAGGGGGAGGAGCAGTTAACCCTCTTCCAGTCTTCTAGTTACTGGACTCTTCTAAGAGTCTTTTAAATCTGTCTCTGAATAGTAAGCAGTTTAAATGACTTTAAAAAAAAAAATCGATGTTTTGTACCAAATAGGGCTTGTTGGCAAACACTGGGTTGTAAAACTGCAGGGGTGAAGGGGTAGTTGAAAGGATTAGTTTAGCTCTCTTCTCTTAGCTACCAATGCCTCCAACTCTTATTAGACCAGCTGTCAGCTTCCAAAGAAATAGTGAGACATGGCATTGCAGAAGTGAAGTGTGGAGAACAGAGTCCAGGTGAGTAGAGGAAAGTGGCTGTAGGGCACGTGACGGACACAAGTTGGTTGCTATGTTGGCAACTGGGGTGGCAAATATGCACAAAGCAGTGGTGCTGGATGTGAAGGAGGAGATAAAGCGCTAGCAGCAGGACTCATATAAAGGAGAAGGTTGAACTGTGGCTCTAAAATATGGGCAGGGCATCTTATCAATATAAAACTGAGTGGCTTCAGGTGTTTGGCTGTGGTGCTGATAGATGCAATTGGGAAATATGAATGTGATCAGTTCAACATGCTGTCTACCTCTTTGTATTTTATGACTAGTGATTAATGGTAAACAGGTAAAGAAATATTCTGTTCTCTATGATTTACAAGATCAATTTGGATTGTAGACTGAAAACAAAGAGAGAATGGTTCCTTAATTTTTTCAATGGTTTGTCCTTGATTCTATCTTAGTCTCTTGGAAAAGAAAAAAGGCACCTTCACAATTTACCAGGAGCTAAGGGCAATTACTTTTCTTGAGATGTGACGGTACCTTTCATCAGATAAGTGACTTCTTATTCCTGAGAAGAGGACTCTAATTTTTGTCTTGAGTTGCTATCCATGCTGCTGTTTCAGTGTACTGTGTATTTATTAAAAAAGTACATACTTAATATTTCATTTTTTAGAAATAAATTTGGTCTTGAATATTTATGAGTATATGCTGCTTGTTTCTTTTTATAAATAAACCACAGAAATCAATGTATACTAGGTTAGCATTTACTAGCATGTTTTTCAGAAAGAGATGGCAAGTATACAGCCATAAATGACTCATATGGCTAGCATGATAAGCAGAATTTGTAATGCACACATGGGGATATCCGTTTTCTTTTGTTCAGTAAATTTTTTGTTGACCTACTCAGAGTTTGTTGGGATGCCTACGTGATTTTGGGAAATGTGTCAGCAGAAAGTTCCTGAAAATTGCAAGAGTTGTGAGGTCTTTAGTGTCATTGGTTTGTGTTGCTACTAATAAGATGGACTAGGACTAGAGAGAATGACTTCTAAGCAGCAGCTGATGGTACTATGTGTAATCTTCAGGAAGAGGGTGCCTTATTGTGTCTACAACTTCCTTGTGAGGGGAGTGGAAAGGGAGGTGCTGATCCAGCCTGTGTCAGATGTCCAGTGACAAGATTCAAGGGAATGACAAAGCTGCATCAGGGAAGATTAGGTTGGATGTTAGGGAAAAGTTGCTCACTGAGAGTTGTGGTCAAGCACTGGAACCAGCTCTGCAGGAAAGTGGTCATGACCCCAAACCTGTCAGAGTTAAGAAGCATTTGGACAACACTTTTAAGTACCTTGATTAACTCTGGGCCTGCCATGTGTGGTCAGGAGATGGACTGGACTGTTGTCACGGGTCCTTTCCAACTCAGCATATTCTACGACTCAAGTAAAATTCTTTTAATGTGACAATATTGGTGCCATTTCTTGTAGGGAACAGTTGCTAGTCTTTCAGCCTCGTTATCTAGTCGCTTGTGCTTAGCTTGCTGTTCACCTACACAACCAAACACTCTTAACTGGCTATGAAATGGGAGTCCAGCTTGAATTGCTTTTTTTTTTTTTTTTCCTTTTGTCCTGAAGCAGATTGAGAGCTTTCACTATCACTTCCATGCTCTCAGATATAAGGATCGTAATTCCATAAACTGCTTTGACTTCTTTCCCCTGGATTAGATTTTTGCTGACTTCCAATCTGATTCCAGCATGAGAAGCAGCTCAGCCAGGAGCAGCAGCTATAATAGCACAAATATTGAAACAGGAATGGGAAAAGGAATCCATTTAATTAAATCAAGGAGCGGTTGGCTTGCAGCTGTCTTAAAAAGCACAACTTTAAGTGGAGCAGACTTTAGGGCAGTGACTGGATTTTGCTTCTGAGAAGGAAACATAACTCATCTTGTGGTTGAAACATTTGTTGTGAAATATTGATGTGATCTATGTCCAATTCCTGATCCTTCTGTAGAAGGCCTTAATGATGCTGAGCAGCACACAAGTGGCCCTTGTGCTGCTCAGCAGTATAAATGAGATGCTGCTTCTTGCCTTTCTTATGCTTGGAGAGTAAATTTAATGTCAGGGTGTACAGATACTGTAGGAGTGAAGGTATTGGGTAACCTTACTGTAATAGGCTTGGTGGTCCTCCTTGGCAGTTGCAGCCTTGCTAGGTTTAGGCAGTCTGTTCCTCTTTCAGTGGGTTTTATTTGGCTCTATTGCCAGGATTTTGCTGTGTGTTTGACTGACAGTAAGGAAGATGAGATCCTTCCCAGAGGATTGGAAGGCTGAGTGCATTATAGGGAGTGAGAGGATCAAGGTAAATGACTCCTGTAAGGTAAATGACTCCTGTAACCTTCATTTGTAAGTATTGGAGGGAAGCAAAATTAAAAAATCCTGTGACATATTTTCAACCCTAAGATGATTCTTTTTCTTTCTAACCTGTGTTTGCCTCTCTTCTTACATCTTGTCCTGACAAAATTAAAACAAAAGAAAACTACTCTTTTTCAGCCTTTATATAGAAAATTAAAGCATGCTGAAACAACACTGTAGGACGTATTATGCGGTAGGTTTGGTTTGGATCCAGGATCATATTTATGATGCAAATTCCCCAGATGTGAAGTATATGAACTCTTTCAGGTGAGTGTAAAACCAAAATGTTGTCTGTAGGCGCATATGTGACAGTGTCAGTGTCTGATGGTCCAAGGACTGGGAGAGCACTAGCTTGGAACAAATATTCCTGTTTCCCTACAAAAAAGAGTGTATACGAGATGGACTCAGGATCATCGCCAACAGCTTTTCTGCTCTGAAGGTGCTTGTTGCAGTGCATTTGGGGGACCCCCTAAGCTGTAAATTTGCTGGTAGCAACAGGCAAGGAGACTCGACACGGCTTCAGAGAGTGCTCATTAGATGAGGGTTTGTTGGGGGTCCTACCCCCAGGAAGCATCAGGGTTTCTGAGGGAGGGAAGGGGGAGAGAGGAGCCGAGAGAGCAGTGGCCACAAAAGCTGGCTCAAAGAGAGAGAGCCTGGTCCCACTGGCACGCATTACTGGGAGATTCAAAGTGGATGTGGAGTGAAATTTGGGCCAATGGGATTACAGACACAGGATACCTCAGGGGAGGAGTACAGGCTTGGAATAAACCATACAGTTTCGAGGGGTGAGACAGAGCATACAGTTTAACTAAAATGTAACACCACAGGTGCTTATGCTCCTGTTGTACCACACAACTTGCTAATGCAGTCTCTGAAGTCTTGGAATATCTCCCGAGGCTCACAGGTGAAAAACTTGATGGCTCATGCTGTTCTTGGTTAGGGACTCCATGTATTTTGATGGTTTGTGCTTTTATTATTCTGTGTAAGAGTGTTTTCCTCCAAGCTCACACTTAGCATTCACCCGCTCTTGGCATTGACTAAAAGAAGAGAATTACAGCTATAAATCAGTGTGATGCTTTCAAGTACTCAGTGTTAGGTTCTGAAATTTCATAGTTCTTTATGAAGCTAAGTTTACATTTTCAAGTCATATTTAAATATATGTGTCTTGAAGAAAGACAGACAAAAGGTTCCACAAGGGATATTTTAATGCACTGATTTAAAATATATGAATAAAGCAGATTTAAAGAATTTCATGTTATCATTGATAACCTCTGCATCCTCAGTAATCTTAGCTGTGATTTGATCATTTTTAGCTAGGAGAAAAAGTTGCTTAAGCCTCTTAGTGATTATTTGTACATGGTAAGAATGTACAAGCTTTTTTTCATTGAAGCTGGTTTCTGGAGCACTTCTATCCTGCCAGCTCCATGGAGATGTGTTGATACAATGCCAAATTTCATGGAACACAACTTTCTTTCCAGCCTTCAAGTGTTGAAAGGGGATTTTTACAGAAGACTAACTGCTGAATTCTGTCTGAAACTCACTATGGTTTTACAGTAGCTTATTTGTCTCACAATGGGAGTTGCTGTATGTGTAATGAGATCTCTTTAATGCTGAAAATGAAGTTTTGTATGCCAGTGTTACTGTATCAAAGCATGTTACTTGTAGTACTGCCTGACACTGATTTTAGCTTTAACACCCCCCTTAAGAAAACTCCAACAAAAATACCCAGAAAACAAACAAACAAAAACCCCAAAAACCACCAAAACCCCTACAGAACTCCAACACAAAATGCTACTAAAACCTCAGAACAGCAGAAAAAGAAAAATCTGAGGCCAGCATTATATGTTGAATTATTAAGAAGGTAATGGTGGGCAGAACCTTGACATCTGAGTTTGTGATCCTAGCAAGAGAGAGGATTTGTCACAAAAGAACCCGAAACACCAAGAGAGAATGTGATGTTTTGTATCTGCTTACAGTCTTAGTGTGCCTTATGTATCAATAACAAATATATCAAGTGTGTTTAGATTTAAGTTTTTTACTGCAGCTTAATTTCTTAGTATTCTGTTTATGGTGAAAGGTACAAATGGATTTCTGCCTATGTAAATTAGTTTTGAAGAAATGTCTTCGGTATTGATAAGGGCAGAAAAAAGGAGTACAATCTGTCTTGATTTCTGCTGGACCCGTGTTACTCACTTGTGATTCAGTTGTTGGGGTGCAGGGAGCTCCTGTACTTCTGATAACTGGATATTCTGCTGTCATCTGTAACTATTACTGTTTCATTTTATGAACTGAGAAATTACATATTGATTATTTCTCATGGGTCAAGCAGGAATAGTTTCTGTGATTAACTTGAAGATGTTAACTGTGTGGAAGAGAGTGAGGAAGATTAGCTGGAAGAGGGAAATAGCATCCTTAGTGTTTGGTTACTGTGCACAGGCAGATAATGTATAAGAAAGACATAAAATGTGTCCCCACTGTGGGAAGGTCTCTGACCAGAGCTCAGCCTTCCTTAGGCAGCGGAGCAAAATAACCACAACACAAAAAGCTGTACTAACAGGGGATCTTGATAAGGCTGCTTGAGCTTTGTGGTGATTTTTTGGGGGTGGTGGGTTGATGGTTTTGTGTTATTTTTCTTTTTTTTTTTTTAATTTTTATTTTTACAACTGTCTAGAATGTTGCTTTCTGTCACTTATAGTATCTTTCTTGATTTGAATACCAGTCCTCGATCACATGGCACTTTGTGATAATGCTGCAGTATAGTAGTTAACCAGAACATGGACTTCATGGGAACAGATGGCACACTTGGCTCAGGATAAAAATAGTTGGGAATTTTCAATTCATTTAGACTCAGCTGTTGAATCCAGACACAAAATATTTAGTTCAGTTTTTCCATGAAAGCACCCAAAATAAATCTGGTTTTCCTCTATACAGACTAGTTGCCATTTCCAGGTTTCTGGTATATAGGTAAAGTCAAGTGTTGGTAGGAGTGTCAAAATCAGGAAAATATGTGGTGTGGGTGTAAAGCTTCACCTTGAGGAACTCCAGGGATGTTGCTTTATTTTGTAATAATTTAAATCTTTGTGGGCTGTCCATGTGTTTCCTGACACATACCAAGAAAGTTCTGCTGCTGTTGTGTGGCTGTTTGGATGGATATTAAAGTTGCTTTGACTGCAAAGTATTTTCAGGATTGTGATACATAGTGTAGTAGCCTGAAAAAGCATAATTACAGGTGGTAAAGTCTTTCCTGACTGGTGAGATATGGGAGTGGAGGAGGTTTGTTGGGAATAGAGGCGGAGAAGGTGTCATGGCAATTCAGCATTAATCTTAAGTGCTTTTTCTTTTGCTGTTTGACCTACATTATTGCTGTCTTCCATCATCTCTGTGTGTCATATGTATAATAAATGTGTATAAATTGCTTGTGTATATATAGAACATAAACGTACATGGAGTGTACTTGTGTACATATGCATATTTGACATCCAGAGGGTTTCTTGTGCAGAAGAAGAATTGTGCATAAGAAAATTTGACACTTTGCTGTGACATTTTAAATTTTGGATTAATTGAATTATGTGAAAATGTAACACTTCCATGTGACATTTTAGATTAACTGCTGGGAGTAAAAGAGTTTAAGAACGTTTTTTTTTTTCTTCCAGAAAAATCCTGTTTTAAAAGGTTTTTCATTGTGAATATTAGATATGGGAAATGAGGAACATTGTGTGTGGCCATAAAATGGATATTATTTGACAAAACATGGAATCCTTGATCCCCTTTTTACTTTCCCTTCCAATTTAAGGTTAATTGGAGTTCTGAGAAACAAATTACTGAATTTGCTTCTGGTTTAGCTTGAGGAGGATCTGAAGGGCATGTTGTCCCTGCAGGAGGGCTCCTGAGGCCTCACCAGGTGGCCTGTATTGCATGCACTGTGACCCAGACAGTTATTTCGAGCACTTTAAATCCAGTAAGGCTCTGTTAAATGGGATCAATGCGAGTCAGCAAGCCTAGCTGCATCTTAGGTTTTCTTTATATAATCAAGGCATTTGCCTCTGATAACCCTTACTGTTTGTGAAGGAGGACAGCTGGGACAAATGTACTTTAAATGGTCTGCAGGAGTTATTTGTACATTATTGTAGTCTAAAACACTAAGAAAAGGCTTGTTTACAGTTGCAGACTTTCAATATTCTATTATGAGTTCTTCCAGCATCAAATTGTCTGAAGCAGTGTCAAGAAATTATAGGATAATGGTTCTTGTCACAGAATTTTTCCACTTCTGTAGTGCAGATAGAATGTGACTGTATATAACTCTAAACTCTTAAAAGAATCTGCATCAGATAACCAAAACAGGCTTAAAGTAAGCACTGCAAGGTGTTTAATGCTGTCATTCAAGAGACTGTTGAACGAGTCATACTTAAGAGTAGTTTCTCAGTGGTGTATCCTAAACTGGGACATGAAAAGCTGCGCTTTGTCGTATTTTAATTGTCAGCTGAAGAAGGAGTTTGTTTGTAATGATGCTTCTTGGACTGCAGTAGGTGGGTAGGGAACAAAGAAATTTCCTTTGGGTGGTGGTATGGTTAATTGTTAATTAAGTACCAATATTTATTCAATAGCAATTCTCTTGGATATGTCATGTTTTAAAAACTTTTTTTTAATTATTGTTTGTTGCTTTGTGATATTACTATGCTAGAAAAATGAACAGGTACTAAACAGGTGGGGATGACTAGTGTTGCAGTACACAGCAAGTTACTTGAACCATTTACTTTTAAGGCTTAATTTGTCTTAGCCAGTTTATGGGAATACTTCTGGGTTTTGAGATGCCTGTAGACATTTTCTCAGCTGTCTGGGCTGCTGAGTTTTGCTTTGGAAAGTGAGAACTGTGTGGCACTATCTGCATAACAAACTCTGCTCACATCTGATTAAGATCTGAGCCTGTTTCCAGATGACATCTGGAAACATTTCGACCGGCTAGTGAAGGGCTGTTCCTGACCTAATTAGCTTGGTGTTATAACTAACTCTCTGCTGCTTTGTGATTTTGTTCCTTTTGACTTCATCTGGTTTATACTTCTCACTGAATGTTACCATGTAGGGTACTAAAGGCCAAAACAAAATTAGCTTTTACAATCTGCTGCTCTTCCAGTCAGTGTTTCAGTACTTCTGAATTTTCATACATGTAATCATTAGGTATTCCAAGTACAAAGAGCTGAATAATTCAGCAGCCGTATGGCTCGCACATGTCAAGATGATACAAAAGAGGGGGGATGATCAATCTGAGTCTTCTTTCCTGTGCTGTAGGACAAAGCACTGCTTCTTCCTTTCTCTTCTGAGTTTCTTCTAACTCTGGCTGGGTGCTTCTTTTCAAGAAAGAGGTGGTATTTTTAAAGGGTAAATGTCACTTGAGAGGTAGGCAGTATAGTGTAGTAATATATTTATTTTCTCATTTATTTCAACTCTGCTTAAAAAACAAAAGGCTACCACTATTTCTTCATAGGCACAAGCAAATTATTTTTTAGCTGCTGTACTGAACTGCCCAAATGAAATTTAAACAAGCTCCAACAAATGTGTAGTGTGCATCTTTGCTGTAAAGACAAATAACCAAAAAGAAAAAAGACAAAAAACCAAAGGGAAACAAATGGTGACTCAGTTCAATTCTGTTTGCTTGAATAGGAGAAGGGATGATAATAAATTCTTGGGGTATAATACAGAAAGGTCATATGAAAGAAAACTGTGTTTTCAGTGCAGCATAAGTACTTAGTGATTCAAACAAGTCTGTTCTTAAGATAGCAGAAATGAAACACATGCTCTTACATGAGTTGAAAGGAGATTTTTTCCTTTCTCAAGTGGATGCATAACATTTACACTGTATTTGGTGTTAGTCTAGCAGTGTTAGGTTGAAATTGTAAAATTGATGGTGGCAGTAAGGTATTTATTTTTTTTTTAATGTATGAATGCAGTGGAACAGATGTTCAGAACAGCATGGAATATTCCTTGTTCCCCATCCCACCAGCTCTTTCACACTGAGCCATCTGGAAGGGACTAGGAGCAGGATGAGCAGCCATCATGCTAAGAACAAGATTAACGTGTCGGCGTCTTTTATTGATACTTTAAACTGGTCACTGTTTGTTCAGCAGAAAGAAACAATGGGGCATCTCATGACTCCCTGTGTGCTAAGATCATTCACGTGGCTATGGAAAGAAGGCAGAAGGGAAAATGTGATTTATATAGAACAATTAATACATTTAATGGTAATCAGGCTGGACTTAGACACATACAAACCAACTTTTTCCCCATTCAGCTGTATTGATGTGACTGTGCACCTCTTACCATTAAGCACAATGTGAGGTAATAGCATTCTGTTAAAACAGATTAAAATTTACTTATTTGGGAAGAAAGTTCTGTGCATGTTTTTCAGTTCATGCTCTTAATGAACTTTTTTTTTACCTTGAATTTTTCTTTTTTACAGAAACAAGTATACCATGTGTGGATGTCTTTTAGTTTACTCAGTTGGATTCTTTAGGACCCTTTAGCCTGACATCTTTTGAGATAAAGTGTAAGTGTTCTGGCTTAATGAACAAAAATTTGGTTGGAGAAAGGACAGCTTGTGGTTTAGAAGCGAGGGACTTCAATCATGTGTGAAGGTGCCCTGGATCATCTGTATTCTGAAACAGAATGAGAAGAAAAGGGTGGGTGGATCTGATGCTGGCAGAGTGATTGGATTCAGTACAGCAAGCTATTGTATTGTGCACTCTGAACTAACTCTGTTAGATTTCGGGTAAGAAATTTGTTTCTGAATAGATACCTGAGTAACACTGGGTGTCAAGGAAGACTAAAATGTGTTAGTGAAGGAGAAATTGCTTTTCAAAGCTTAACACACAGGTTCAGTGGTACCACAGTGTATTTCTTGCATTGTTTCGTGTTTCTTTCAAAAAAGAGAATTTTAAATAATGGAATTCTGAAATCAGATTCAGGAAGGTTATTTGAAAATGAGATGCTTACAGTCTGAAACTACTACTGTAGTGCCGTAAGATGTTCTAAGGAGGAAGATAATCAGAAGAAAGTGACACAATCCAAGATATCAGCTTTCAGATCGCCATTTTCAGAGTAAAGATAAGCATGAGAAAAATCAGAGAGGGTAAAACTAGTTAAGGGATATGCATAGATGTTCTGGGGAAAAATGTGAAGAAATGGGGAGATGGAATTAAGTAAATATTCATGTTTAAGTAAATATTCATATTCAGTATGACAAATATACTGTGTATATGCTTTTCCTGTATTTTTATGAAAATGGTAAGTATATAATTATCAATGATAAGTATATAATTTAAATCATAAATTATTAAAAAAGTATGAAGATTTAGGTGAAAGGAGTTAAAAAATTCAGTGCAGTTTACTGGCAAAGATATTTGCATATTGGGCAGTAGGAAAAATGGTGTGAGTGGCAGCAAAGTCAAATGGCAAAGTCCATTAATTTGAGCAGTGAGAACTTAATACAGGAAATAGATTCTGTATTCCATAAGTGTGTTGCAGTTGGCCCTGAAAAGTTGCCTACTTGGAAATTGAGATATACCAGTGTTAACCTTTAGCTAAGTGGCTTCATTAGCAGAGAGTGAGAAATACCTTTATTTCTTCCTTGATCAATGATGAAGCCGTTTAATTGGGTGAGATGTATGTGATCCCTTATTTTGTAGCAGGAGATGAAACTTCATCATAATCTGTCTGTACTTCCTGACAATAAGCTTTTTATTTTCTTAGAAGCTGTGAAAAGTATTGTGAATTATTCTTAGGATTGTGGCTTTGAAATGTTACAGGTCTATTGAAAGGGAAAAGTTAATGCAATAACTTTGAAGTGGTCCCTCAGTCTTCTTTTCTTCACTGGTAGATTTACTTGGCAGTAACTGTAGACACAAGTATTTATGGAGAAGTTGAGGAGACATTTGACGCTATCAAAGAATGGCAGGTGCCCAAAGAGCATCTTGAGCTACAGTGGACAGGTAATGTAAACTTAGGGCTGTAGAACAAAGGGGAAAAGACCCCAAAATACTCATCCTGGAAGCTGTAGAGAAAATAAGTCAATTTCCGGCATCATAGTTGTTGTTTTCAAAGCCTTTTATATTACAGTCTGTAGTGTCAAGGAAAGAATAGTTACTTTATTTTAGGTTGAATCATCCTCAGGATGACATTGTGAAGGTTATCTTTTCTATGCATGTTTATAGTTAATCTGAAATGTTGAGAACTAAATTTAAAGTACCTGTAAATGTTCACTACTGTGAAGATCTGTTCACTTTTTTCTCTCCCAGCTTTTTAATTAGTGGAAATTCCTGAATTAATGCATTCACCTTTTAATGGTTCTGCAAGCCTTTGTATTGCAGGCCCACTCTGTTAATAGAGGTAGCTATTGTTCTGCTTCTTACATGTTTTTTTGAGATATGAAGGGCTGACTAGGAAAATGTGCATCCATAAAATTTTAGATTGCAGATAAGCAGAACTAATTACCATCCTTTCTCCTGTTGTCCTTTATCTTGTCATTACTTAATGTCTTGATTTCCTTCATAATATCACTGGACCATAAAATCTGCCCTGAAGATCTCAGCACAGACAAAAACTCTGCCAAATAAAGAAAAGAAAACAAAACAACTGTCCAAGTTGGTGAACCTTCAGAAGCAGCTCATTGCAACAGACACTGAAGAGCTCTATTAAAGAAACAAAATAGCTTTAGGAATTTCTGTGCCCTTTTCATCATTGCTAGTATTTAGATTGGTATGATGCGAGAGGAAGATGAGAAGTGGTGGTCTGATACTGAGAGGAAAAAAACCTGCTTTCATTCCAGCCTTGACTCTCATTCCTTTCACGCAGACCTGGCAATCAGAAGGAAGAGCTGTGACAAGGATGGTGATAGAATTGGCTATATATTAAATTGTAGTGAGGAGGACATTTTCTAGGCATTTTACTTTACATGTATTGTGGAAAGATGTGGTTTGTTGTGGATAATTAAAAATCAAGAATATTTCTTATCCTTAGGAAATAGAATTCTATTAGATTTTGTGCATATTTGTATCAAAAGTTTGTCCTTGCATCACCAAACTCCTATCAAAATCAAGAGAGTTGCATTAAAAATTATGGCAAATGTCAAAAAATACGTATATTGACTAAAAAACACAATGTCCGTTAGATAAGGTTAGCTCTAATAAAAGTAAAGTACTTGGTACTTAAAGCATGATTGTGGTTTAGTAAAACAATATTTTGTTTTGATAGTAATTACATAGTAAGGTGGCTAAGAGAGAAATTGCATACTTGATAGCAAATAGCTAGATAGTCTTGTTTGGATGCCTTTTGATAAAAAATAATTCTGTGGTATTAGAGAGCACTGCGAGACAATAACCAATGGCTAAATATTTTGTATTGTTTTGCAGTATACAAAGTGTGGATTCAGATTCTTGTTAGAATAAAGCCAGCTTAAAAAAAAAAGCACAAAACTTTTAAAAGTACAGAAGAATGACATTACATTAATCTTGAATTCAATAATTTCCAGAATATATGCTAGTTATGGTTTGTTTTTAACTTGTCATTACTGATCAGGTAGTAAATGACATTCAGAGATTACAAGTAGGAAAGGTTCAAATACATCAAGTTCTCAGTCACTTAGGATTACGAAAAACCAGAAAGGAGCATGCATTAAAGGCATATTTATTCCTTTCCTTCCATTAGAATAGTAGGGATAGCAGTGTTTATTCTCCATGTAGCCCTTTTCTTTCATTTGTGAAGGATGAAGAGCCTTTGGACAGTATGGAGATCTTTGATAATGACACCTCCATGGAGGAAAAAAAATGGAGATGGGAGAGCATCTCCAAAGCTGGTGCTTGGGATCTTTCACCTTTCTGCTTTCTCTTCTATTCCATTTTAGTATATACATGTATCTTGAAGGTGGGTGATTGTAGGCTATCTAGAATTACAAACTTGAACAGGAAAATGGGGGCAGTATTACCAAATTTGGTACCATTCAGAGATGAAAGCTGTGTGTTGAATTGACTGTTAGGCCATCAGATATGGGAAAACTTAACTGTCTGTAAAGGTTTTAAATGCTGAAATGCCCTAGACATGGAGACTGTGATTAGGAGGTAGTGTAACTTGATTGTGTGGCTTGATGTAAGCAAGCCAACAGTATTTCTCTGGTTTTGATGAGGTGAAATGCAGTTCTAGATTCAGACACTGAAATTTAGGTGAGTACTTACCAGAGCTTACACATGAGGTATTTGAGCACACCATGTCCCTCTTGTATCTGTCAAGAGATGCTGGGATTTGGTTGCTCTCTGGGTTTCTGCTGAGCTCATATATATGTAGCCATACAAATTTAGGTGCTTAATCCTGAATGGAATCCCATCTGGTACATTACTCATGGCAAGCTGTGTGTTCAGTCTGTCTCGTTTTTCTTCTCCATAGAAAGAGAATTATAGTATGTTCTCTTTTTATAGAGAGCTGGGAGAGTCATCAATGGAAAGCTCCAATGCTCTCTGAAAATAATAGACTATATTCAGGGAGAATTTAGAATTGATGTATAGTAAACTCTTTTTCATGGTAAAATGTTCAGCTTTGTCATATTTTACTAGAGGATATAAGAAGAAATTTCTGAAGAGTTTAAGAAAGGGATTGAACAGTGTCTTTGAGAAAATGTAATACGTAAACATTCACAAGTAGGGAGGCTGCGTAATGAGTTGGAATTTGTTTTGTGGCATTACTGAATATGTAAAGAACTTAAAGAACCATGGAATTCAGGTACATTATTTCTAGCACTCGTGTAAATTGCAGTGCTGTTTTGGGGATGTGAAAGGACAAACAGGAGGTTTGGGGAACAGCTGGTACTTAGAGTTTTTGCCAGTATCTCAAATATTTGAAAAATTCATCTTGTCTCTTGTAATAGCTGTGTTCTGCTGTTGTTTGGAAAGATTGCACATGGTGTTTGTCATCTTTCAAGTTTGTTACTGTACATCTGCTCTCTTCATGATTTTTTAAGAATCTGACTTACTTGCCAAGGCAGTATCAGACTTCTTGCATGCAGTTTAACAGCTGCTGGCCAAGGGAAGGCTGTCTGAGATGACCTGGAGTGGTACTTCTGTGTCTGCAGAGGAAGCATGCAAAGAAAAGCAAAAATGCTTTGATGGAGTCTTTCTGTAGCACACTTGCCTCTACAGCAATGACTACTGGGATAAGTGCCTTCTAATTTTAAGACAAAAGGCAAGTTGTTATGGAGTTGTTATGCAAGTTTTTATGGGGGGGGGGGGAGAGAAAGAAGAGAAAGGGAGGTGAGAATACTGAGGAAGTGTGCAAAATCTGAATTTTAATGGTTTGATCTAAGCTAATTCAGGCTTTTGATGTCCTGTCCTTTCAGAATGTGTGTGGAAATCGAGTTGCTGATGCCTGGAGGGTTTGGAGAGCAGTGTCCGTTTGTACTCCAGTCAGAGTTCAGTCCAGCCAGATGTTGAATCTGATCCATGTCCAGTGAGGCACTCATGGGTTTAGTGAGATGTCAAGTGACATCTCATCTTCTGAGTTTTTCTTCTCTCCCCTTCTGACTCCTCTTGATTTTTCTGCTCTGACACTAATGTGTCATACATTTCCACTTCAGCCAGTTTTATATGTGCAGTGTAGCATCTTTCTAGAGTCTTCCTCTCTTGTGCTTAATGCAGCTGATGGTTTAAAGGCAGCTGTCAGGTAGCCTCACAGTGGAGATGAACCCTTTTATCCAAATTATAAGTCCCTGGTTCCATTGTGTTCTTACTGGGCTAAAATGAATAAAAAAAATTTACAAATTTATGATTGGGACCAATCTACTCCAATGAGATAATTTTTGAAAATAGTAATTTATTTGCATTAGATTTTTCAATTATTTGTGGATGGAAGGTGTTCTGTTTTGGGCTGGGGTGGAGTTATTTTTTTCACAGGAAGTTGTGTTTCAGATTTATGCTTAACCCAGGGTTGATAAATTAGAGGTGCTATTGCTGAGCAGGGCTTACACAGAGCCACGGCCTTTTTTGGTTATTGTACTTTGACATTGTCAAGGATAATACTGGGGGTGCTTGGGAGATTTGGGAAGAGACACAGCTGGGACAGGCAACCCAAAATGACCATGGGAATATTCCAGACTATGTGACATCGTGCTCAATGTATAAAGTGAGGAGAAGAAGGGGGGATGTTTGAAGTGATGGTGCAGTACTTTGACTTCCCAAGTCACCATTATGTGTGATGGATCCCTGCTCTCCTGGAGATGGCTGAACACTTGCTTGCCTGTGGGAAGCAGTGAATTAATTTCTTGGTGTGCTTTTCTTGCGTGGGCAGCTTTTGCTTTCCCTATTAAGCTGTCTTTATCTCAGCCTATGAGTTTTCTATCTTTTACTCTCTTCATTCTCTCCCTAATCCGGCTGGTGGGGGACCGAGAGAGAGCAGCTCTCTGGTGGGCTTGGCTGTTGGCTGGGGTTAAACCATGACAGAAGGGAAGAGAAGTTATTAAACCTCTGTATTGCAAAATCGAATATGATTTCTAAATGCCAGTATATTTAACATAGTGACATCACAGTGACTATCTTGTCTAGGAAGAAACTGGGACTGAGTGTGACTCAAAAGAGGCAGAAGATGAATGTAGAAGGCAGTGGAATTGCCATTGCAAATTCTTGTTTTCTGCTCCTGGTACTCCCTTCAGTCTGGTTGTGTCTCATGAAGACCCTGTAATTGAGATGTGTTTTGTCTTGATTTCTCATCTAACTTCTTGCTACATAGATTTTGAAATGAAGTTAGCTTCACTTCTCATGCATTTTCTTTAAAAAGGATTAAGTTCATCTGAGTTGTGTGTGGTGAAGAAAAAGGTGGCTGTGTTTTAGTAGTAAGGACACAAGCTTTTTACTTAGTAATGGGTTAATATCTGAATAGGTCTGTAAGTGTTTAATTCAGTTAGGTAAAGGTTTTAAATTAGAAGAAACTTACTGCAGTTGCAGAGTTTCTTTTCATCTGATCAGGAGCAGGTAGTGGATTACTTAATTCGTTGCATATATTTACTCATTGGTGTTCAGTTTACCTTTTGTAATTAAATTTCAAACTGAAATGAGGTTGCTACATAATAATTTAAATCATGCATTCAAATATGAAAGTTGTTTATTTTCCCTTACCCTCAGCCCTGGTGTGTGATTTAGCATGCTCTTTAAAGAAATGGGATTTCTTGCGTTGGTGTGTCAGTCCCCTGGTAGCTCTTGAACACACTGGACCATTTCGTCAGTAAGTGATAAGAAAACAAAAAGCTTGAACTGCAGTTGTAGTTTTCTTCAAATTAGCTTTTGCAGGCAAGAAAGAACACTATGTGGAGAAGGGACTTAAATAAGAGTTTGTGTTGGAAGGCATTCTGGCTGTACTCAATAAGGTAGGTGTTTCAAGAGGTTAGCTGGGCAGTGCGCAGCCAGCTTCCAGCTGGGGCCAGAGTGCTGTGTGGGCAGGTGAGGGAGTTGGGTGAACTGCAGAAGGTAAGGGCAGGGCCAGCTCTGAGAGTGCTAGACAGAAAGCCATGGGAAAAACAGGCCTTGTCATATAAACTGCTAATTTAGCACTAATTTCTGCTCCTTTTAATTTATTTCTTACGAGTTATGTTTATATGAAATGCTTTTTCATGGTAACATTTACATTACAGTGGAAGAATTCCTCATAATGATTTCTATTTTGTAGCTTCAATGCACTAGCCTGTTAGCAGTGTTGGTGCTAGATGTTGCTCTTCAGTAATTGTGAATTTCCAGTTTTGACTTATTTTTTATCAAGTTCAAAAAAGCGTCTGAAATGGATATGAAGTAGTATTTTGAAATATTTGTTTGTAGAGGAATACAAAAACATAGAACAGAAACAGGAAGGTTTTTTAATCAAATGTAGAAGTTGTTCCTCTGTTACCTCTGATGTGTTGTTGTGTAAAATTTAGCAAATTCAGCTAACCTTAAATTTTGACTTATTCAAATTGTCTCATATTAAGAAAGACATACAATATAATTCAAGACTACTGCTTAGAAGTCATGAGCTTGTTCCTTCCTGACCTGTTATGAAAGAGTCTTACAGTTAAATAGTTTCTTTTTGTTCATGAATGCTGTTAAGCTTTTAGAAATGTTCTTTGAGAATAAAATATTTTAAATTTTCAGGCGGAAGTCATTACAAAAATTACTGTGCAACATTGGAAAGACAAAAGGATTTTTTAATTTACTAATGTGATTTTAATTAGAGAAATTGAAAGGCTAGTTTAATTGCTTTAGTATGGTAAAAAAAGAAATTTTCAGCTAAGCCTTTCCCAAATGAACTTTGTCCTTGGTAATAATGTAACTTCTTGTTCCAGAAAATTTACATGCCATGAAGTTTTAAACAGATATTATTCATGAGTAGTACATGGACATTGAATTGTTGCTGTTAAAAATGTAATCAACTTGACTATTGAGTTAACGTGGTTTTAAAGAAAACTGATTTTGTTTTATATTCCTTCCCTTTTGGGAGAATTCTGTCTCACTTGGTCATCCTTGCTCTGAAAGCTGCTCTCTGCAGGACAGTGTTTTCTATGCCATTCTATGCCATTGTGTCCTTTCTATGCCATTTGTCCTTTTGATGCTTGGAGAGCTCTTTTTTTTCATTTGTTTTCCCCATCTGTTGTGGTTTAGGAATGGTACTCCACAATTTAGTTCTCCTCCCGAGACTTTCCAAACCACACTGTCACTTGCTCGCTCCACTTCCTCCCCCGCTTCTGCCCCCCACCCCCTCCAGGTAGCCAGGGAGAAGAACTGGATGTGTAAAAGGCACAGATCACAGCTCGAGATACAAACAATTTACTGGAAAGAGCAATGAGATAAGAAAACAAACAGTAGCAGCAACAATATTAATAAGAAAAACATATAAGAAGAGAGAATGATTCACGTGCAAAAATGCTCAAAAAATGCAGAGCCTGACTTGACAGAAGCCAGGTTGTTCCTGACTGTAGAGGAATGCACTGCTTCTTGGAAATGAGAGAGGAATCCCTTTTCCCTACCCTTGGCACTGATGTGAGATGGTATCAAACAATGTCTTGGCTCCTCCCCTTGGTCTGGGCTGGAACCAAGACACCATCCTTATTTATTTCATTTTTTCCAAGAAAACCAGTTCTGACAACCTTAGTTTTCTCAGATAAATGTCTTTCTGCATCTGGCATGTTCCCAAAAGTTGTTCAGTAAATGCTCTTATCCCATTCAGAATGCCATACAGCTCCACCTGTGGAAAACCATCTTCTTCCTCATGCAGCCTAATTCTGAGAGGCACTTGCCCTTACATGTCAGATGAATTTATCATTTTTACTGAAAACCGTCAGAGCTGGGGTGGGTTGGTGTCTGATGTAACTGGGGGCTGTAGTGCTTGGTTGGTCTGTTGGTGGCCAGCTTGCCAAGGCAGGATGCCAGCCTGCTCCAGACAGTGACCTTTCCTGCCGCTTGTGTGGGGACTGCCAGTTTTTTCTAAATGCAAATGTGCGTTGAAGTCCAGTGATTCTGGAACTGCAGCACAAGTCTGTGCATGCAGTAAATCTTACACCAAATCTAAGGCAAAAAACCTACATTACCTTTATTGCCTTTACTCTCTGCTGCTCTGCAGTGCTCTTGTCATATTCTGGCATGAGTGCACAGCTCCAGTGCCCCAGTAGGAATTGTACAGTATCTTACAGTGGTAAGGCTGAAGCAAGGCTTTAAAAAAAGAAAGGTGAAATACTTTTTGGAGAAAAAAACCCTGAATGTGTGCTACACTGATTCAGATCTCTTAATTTCATTTTTGTAAATGTCATACATTTTTGTTTGTAAATTCCAGATTGTGAGCCATGCCTTTGGTGAAAAGGAACATTGAACCACGGCATCTCTGCCGAGGAGCTCTGCCAGAGGGAATTACAAGTGAACTGGAATGTGTAACAAATAGCACCCTTGCTGCTATCATACGCCAGCTAAGCAGCTTAAGTAAGTACCTGTAACTTCCTGCAAGTATTTGATTCATGATGAAAAGCTTTGAGATGGATTGTTTTCAATAGCAAAAGTATGATATGGGACATTACCACTTATGTGTTATAATAATAATTGCCTCTATGCTCTTCTATATTTTGAAGTTTATTTAAAAACCCAACCCTCCCCCCACTCCAAAAAACAAATTAACAAAAAAACAAGTAAGTAGGAAAAAAACCACTACCAACCAAAAGACCGGAGCATAGAAGACCAGAAATTTTTCTAAGGCGAGAGAAATTAGTGCAAGAAACAAGACCAGCACTTGACTTCTACAGGATTGAGCCAGCAAACTCTTCTGCCTCTTGGCCTCAAATGACACATTTGACTGAAATTTTAGTTTTTCGTAGTGTGCTAGTATTTCTTAAGCCTTCTCTTTTATATATATGTGCTCAATTCATATGAATGAAATTAAGCGCATTGAAAGGATGCCATTTGCTGAACAAGCCTGCAGGCTACAGTGGAGGCAGGCTAACATCAGCTCTGTACAGAGTAGCCTACACACCACACCTGTCAGGTGACACCACCACTAGCAATTCTAGAAGCATGACTGAAGTGTTTGCATGATGAACAATATTTTTGATGAAAGGGATAAGAGATGTTTTTCAGACAGTCTTTAACAATCAGCAGCTGTAGTTTGTGCTGATAACGCTACTCCTAGAAAAGAAATTACTGCTTCATCAGTTGCTTCTCTTTGTAAATGGACGTGGTTTTAAAACTGAGAGTCTGTATGGAGCTCAGACTATGGGGCCCACTGGTTTTCAGTTCATGATGATAGGAAAAAGCCTTTGCTTAGGGAAAGAGAACAAGAAACACAGCATTTCCTCTTAACAGTAGTCAGGGATTTAGGGATTTTTCTGAGCTGGAGGTCCATCTGAATCATCCTATGTAATGAGCATTTGTAAAATATCATCTGTGGTATTGCTTAGATCCATTGAAATAGGGATTACACCTTCTTCTTGACCAATGACCTGTGGCAGAATGTCCCACAATGGAAGTTGACCTGTACTTCCTCCTGATACCTTCTGATTCTGGTGTGATGAAAAATAATGAAAGGTGCTTTCATCTTGTGCATTTCTGTAATAATTTGTGTTTTTATTAAGTCTTGATCTTGTTCTCTTGGTGATGTCTTTTCCGGGTTGAAGCATCCTGCTCTGTGAGTGATCTTTTTGAATAGAAACTATTTTGTATTTCAGAACACTGTTATTTCTGCTTTGGATATATAAGTTACGGTATGTTGTGGGCTTTCTAAGGTGGAGTGTTGAGGACTTAAGATCATATTCAAAACAGACTTCTGTTTTATTATCATTGCCCTAGGAATCTGTAGAATTTGGATTGTTGCTAAGCATTGAATTATTTTCAGATAAGCTTGCAAGTGATCCTCTGATCTTTTGTGAGCAGCAGCCGACAACTTAGTGTCTGATGCTATTGGAGCTACTTTGTGTTTGCATTGTCATTGAGTTTCATTTACTGTTTTCTCAGACAATTGCTTAGTAGCACCATCCTTAAGTTTCAGAAAAGTAAGAATGGTTAATGTTCTAATTACACTGAAGGAGACATTATAAGACCTCATTTTGGTGGTGTGCTAGGATTGTCCAAGTGTGGAAAATACACTTTTTACTTGTCTGACTTGATAGGAATGTGCACAGCTTTCATTTATCCAGATTTGGTCTTGGGGCTAATCTGTTCTACAGTGTTTTTAGATCCTCTTAAGATTGTTGCTGAGGAACTGACTACTTATATTCATATCCAGCATTTTTCCCTTAGCAGATTTTTACGGTCATCTGAAGTCTTTGTAGACAGCCCCTAAAGTTCTGTTAGTGTCAAGGTAAAGATCTGTGCAAATAAATGATGTGTCCTTAGTCTTAACAGATGAATGTGTGGTATTTAACAAGTGAAATGTACCACCATTCTTATCCACAGTCTGAAATATGTCATGTTTGCAGAGGGCTTTTTCTGCAGACAGCATTTGCAAGGAAACGATCACAGGAAAGTGCTGTGCTGGAGCTGAAGTAGTATGTCCTGCTGCTGCATCAGGGCTGGTTGGTGTTCCCACAGCTTCAGGCATAGCACAAGCACGTTCAAGTCTATCTTGCAATCACACTGGTTTTTTAGTGTTGCACTGTGAGTTCAATGTGGATTTTAAAAACTGATAAGTCTGCACTGTTGCACACAGATTTGGCTTGCTTCTGCCTCTGCTCTTTTTGGGAGATGTGAACAAGTTCCTATCCAAAGGGAATGTGCTCTCAGGAGAGCTTTTTCTGTATCATTTTTTTCAGATTTGGGTTTATTTGCAGCCAGCAGGCTCAGAGCACAGGCAGAGCGAGCAGAATTCTGTATGAAACTGTGCACTTTTATGTAAGGCAGGACCTTGTCTAGGGGATTCACCTCCACCTGGGAGGAAAGAATCTCCTGGAGAGGAAAGACAGGGAGCATTTGCAGCTCGTACCTCTAAGCAGCATGGAGGAAGTGTAATCCGTGGAGACTTGAAAGACAATTTTCTTCGTGCAGAGAACAACATCCACCAACTTGCCTCCTAGTATTTTCTTGGGTTGATTGGCCATTGGCTCAGTTTCACTCGCTTTTGTGCAGGTGTGAGCATACTGCATCCCTCTGTAGTACTGCTGAACCAGGCTGGGTTGGAAAGGTTGCTTTTTTGCCATTAAGTATCATGCTAGAGGTACTGTGAGAAAGGAGATGGGAATCAAGACCTAGTCAGTAACAGCCTACCACTTTTGCATCTTTAAAAAAAGAGGAGGGGTAAAGCATGATTCTTATGTTTCTAGTTAATCCAGCTACAGTGATTCCACCCACCCATGGAATCACTGTCTTATGTAGTTGGAGGGAACCTTAGAAGAAAAGACTGCATAATGTCTTAGATGCGATTTTAAATTAATGTATAGGTTGGCCACATGTTGGGCAACACCTATTGTTTTTAAATTGTTGTCTTACAGTACCAAAATCAGCTCTTAAATTGAAAGACACATGCTTTTTTCCTGCTTATTTCTGTTTTGTTAAAGATCAAATTTAAACAATGGTAACATAGAAAACACTTGAAGTATTACTTTATTTCTGAAACTTACTGCATCATGTTAATCACAACAGCATGTCCAATACTGCTTCACCATGTCACTGTTTTCACATAGAGGAGATTGACAGTCATCTGTCATTCACATGTTCTGGGCTAGCAAGTGTTGAAAAAAAATCAAGTATTAAAAGAAGCATGCTTCCACTTTGCCTTCTGAAAGATAACGGACAAATATCCATCCCCTTGACTTCTCTAGGGGTGATCTGTTTAATCCTAAGATGTGGCAGTCCTCTCTCAGCAGGCTGATTTCAATATATTAACATAAACTAACATCTGTTAAAATTGATAGAGCTCTGAATATTGGTGGCTGAAGAATGTAATAACTGCTTTATGTAGCTGAAGAGTTAAAACGCTTATTTTTTCCATAGCTTGGAATAACATCTTCATTTGGAGCAACTAAATCAAGTGGGGATTTTAAGTAAATTTCAACTAGCTGCTGGGAACCCTTAGAGAACACTTTGAGTATGAAGGCAGTTGAACACTGACACGGGTAGCCCAGAGGAGTTGTGGAGCCTCCATCCCTGCAAGTGTTTAAAACTCAGCTGGTCAGAGTCCTGTCTCATTGTGCTTTGAGCTGGGAATTGGACCAGATGATACTGAACTTCAGCTATTCTCTGCTTGTGTGTGACTTCTGTTTTGGAGGGGGAGGGGATTAGGAGCAGGTAGATAGCATACCTTTCTTATCCACCTTCTGCATGTATATATTAAGCAGAGCTTGCATACACTGACATATCCTAACATTTTGGGTTAGTTATTGGCTGATCTTACATGTAGTAATGAAAACTGTTACTGGTCAAGTCCTTCATTCAATGGCCATTACTTTTTTTTGTGATTCACAGTGTTTTCAGATAATATTTTAATCTAGCTGTTGTTTCCTCCTGCCACCAAAGCAAGTGACCAAGAAAAGGCCAGATCATCCTGCTGACTTCCTAAGTGGGGCCATTTTTTTACAGTGAGCTATTATCTCCAGATGTCCACAGAATGGGACTTAAACGGAAATTTTCATTATCTTTTTACTTTTCTTTGTAAAATATTATGGTTGGTTATGGGCCCAACGTAAAATGTCAATAATGGCTGCTTTGGAAGTCCCTGTCATTTAGGTGGTTAATGCATATTCCATATTCTTTCAACAAATTGGATAGTTTTACTTCCCCTCCCCCTTGCACATCTGGAACTTTTCTTCTATTTTCAGACTCTTCTTGATACAGGTCATAACAAGATGAGCTTAATTCAGGTAGGGTTTTAAAATTTGTTTTTGTTTATAAAGCATAGCTAAGTGCAGGAGGCAGGACTTTTCTTTCTACAAGGATTTGTTGAGGGGGTTGGGCTGCAGAAATTGTAGAGGGAGACATCTTAAATGAAATACCAGTATTTGGGTAAGAGGGACCATCAGTTCAGTGAGCGAGAACAATGAGTTTGGGTGGAATCTGAAATTTGTAGGGGAAGTTCTGGGCAGGCGAACTGTTAAACTGGGTATCCGGAACCACTGATCTGGAGTGGATGAGAATTGTGGACTTGGGTATGAAGAGAGTCAACCTGTGGATGAATATGCCTAGTCCTGTGGAAGGACTGGGAGAGGAATGGCCATACACAGTGATCTGTGCATCAGGGAGGGATTTGGGTTATCTTGTGGCACCTTCTGTCAACTGTGGCACTTTCAAGGAAGGGCAAGGCTGCAAATCTGTACTTGGTGCTGGTGAGGCCACACTTTGTCCAGTTCTGGGCCCCTCAGTTCAGGAAGGATATTGAGGTGCTGGAGTGGATTCAGAGAAGGACAGCAAAGCCAGTTAAGGGTCTGGAGCATAAGTCTGAGGAGCAGCTGAGGGAGATGGGGGTGTTTTGCCTGGAGAAAAAGAGACTCAGGGGGACCTTACTGCTCTCTACAAGTGCCTGAAAGGAGGGTGTAGGCAGGTGGGGGCTGTTCTCTTCTGCCAGGTGATAAGTGACAGGATGAGAGGACAAAGTCTTAAGCTGCTTCAGGAGAGGTTTAGGTTGGATGTGAGGAGGAATTCCTTCACAAAAAATGTGATTAGGAATTAGAATGGGCTGCCCAGCAGATTGTGGAATCACCATGCCTTGGAGGTATTTAAGGAAAGAGTGGATGTTGCACTCGGTATCATGGTCTAGTTGATGTGATAGTGTTTGAACACAGGTTGGACTCGATGATCTCAGAGGTCTATTCAAACCTAATTGATTCCATGATTTGGTGATCCTGGACTGCATTGTCCACTGTCACAGTGATTGAGAACGTACAGCAGGTGAAAGGGAGGCTGAAAAGGTTGTGCAGTAAGTCCAGTTGTGGCCATGGGTAAATGTGGTCCGTGGCCTCTGACCCCCTCTCAAATTACTCCAGGGACAGCAGCGTTTGTAGTCAGCATTTGTAGAGCTAAGTGGACTGCTGTTTTCATAACTCTGTTTTAATTTTGATGTTGGCCTATGGATTTCAAGATTTTAATTTCAAAATCTACTTCAGAAGCTTTTATTGACTGCAGTAACTTCAGGCCTTTTCATCACAGAGCCAGTTTTTAATACTCAGTTGTCTGTCAGTTGGCACTAGCTCAGCTACAGAAGGATTAGAATTTGTAAGTTTTCCTGTGTTTTTAAGAAGACTGCTAACCAGGATGTCCAGAAGAATAGACTTCAGGCAGAATTTATGGTATATTTTCACTTTTTTTCTACAAACCTGTTGCCTCAAATTTTGCCGAATGACAAACTGTGCTGTTCTAATCCTACAGCTACTGTGTTTTATTATACTTCATTATATTGAAGCCATTTGTCTTGTGTTTTGTAAGCCACTAGCAAAGGGATTTCCTTGTCTGTTTTCTTACACAGGCAAACATGCTGAAGACATATTTGGTGAATTGTTTAATGAGGCCAACAGCTTCTACATCAGAGCAAATTCCCTCCAAGACAGAATTGATCGCCTTGCTGTCAAAGTCACCCAGCTGGATTCAACAGTGGAAGAGGGTAGGTAATTGCACGAAAGCATTGAACCAGAAGTGATGTTGACAAGAGCACAGTGTTTAATTGCACAATAACCTCTGTCTTTTCAAAGTAATCCTGTAACGATATTTCATCTTGTTGTCTCAGTAAGGCAAGCTGGGAATAATCACTTTAGCAGAGCAAGTGAAAGTATTCTTGAGTCAAGAAGCCCCTGTAGTAATGGAGCTATTATACTGCCATTTTCATGAGGAAAACTTTGAGTTTGTGACTGGAGTAAATCATAAATGAATAAACACAGACCTTACTGGGAGTAGGTCAGAATATTGGAAAAAGTTTGAGACACGGGGTATCCATATCAATTTCAGAGTAGGGTAATCACAAACTATATTAGTCTCTTCTGGGGTCATCAAAGATCACATAATATTCTGTATCTAAACAAGGCACTGTGTTTGGATCAACTAGGTGAAATTCTTTAGGGGGTTCTACTCGCTAGAAACTGTATTTCCTTTAAAAATATTTCCCACTTACGAGCTTGGTCATTCACTTAATAAATGCACAGTAAAAACAAAGGATTTAAACTAACATCATTAGGTTGTTTGAAAGCACTTATTTGGGTAGATAAAGCATTTCTCTGTCTGGCTTAAAAGCTGTTAACATGCATTTTGGCCTCCATGCTACATGTCTGAGCCAGCCAATGTCTGTACTTCCTGTTTAGATGATTCCTGGCATTTACTAAAATATAGAAGCTTTTTATATCAGTACAGTAGTGTAATATTGGCTCATTAGTAGTTAATGCTACTTGTGAACTATTTAACAGTGCTATTTATATGGCTTATATATTTCATATGCCATTCAGATTTTTGTGGTTTGCATATTTATAGTGCAAATTATTAGTGCCAATATTAAATTTTACTGTTGATATTTAATAGTGTAATGGTGTGATATTTAGCCTTCCTTTTTTAGCTGGTTACTGTCTGGAAATTATTACGTGTCATCATTTTATGATTTGGGAATATATTAACTGTTAGACTCTCAGCTGCCCACAGAAGGTGTAGATGCCCTATCTCCAAAGAAACCTGGTTAAGTGAAAGGTGTTCTTGTCCATGGCAGGACATGAGATAATCTTTAAGATCCTCTCCAAGCCAAACCACTCTGATTTTTTGGTACAAGCACCTGTATCTTGCTGCTTTAGGAGTCAAGCTATATGGGAACGTAAAATAAGCTCCTATGGGTTCACTACTCAGCTTAGTTTTTGAGGCATATTGTGTTGGTACTATGAACAAACAAGATTATATCAATATCCTGTACTTTTGGAAAGGGCAGTTTTCGTCTCGGTTTTGTTGGTTCATGTTTTTTTTTTCTCCCTTCTTTTTGGTTTAAGGCCTCATTAATGTCTCATTAGTGTTATACAGTACCACCCAGCTATTTTTCAGAGGTTGGAGGATAATTAAGAGCAATCTTTTGGAAGGGGAAACTCGTACATGGACTGAGAATTTAATCAGTGTTTATTTTAAATTGACAGCAGTTGTTACTCTTGCATTGCTAATCATGCTTCATATTAATAAGCTATATATACAAACTGCTGTCACCTTAGTGTCAGTAAATTTTATTAGCTCTTCACTGTAGAAGTTGAAGTCTTTATAATAATTCATTGTACTGTCAGAAATAGAATGTTTCTGTATAGCTTTGGCATTTAAGCAAAATGTCAATTGCAAGATTGTTTTAAAAAGCATTTCAGATTTGATTGCATCAGTGATTTCTTATATTCTTAGCTATAACTAATACAGTGTATATAAAAAGATATAAATAACCTATTCTAAAAATCTCCAGAACTTTTTTTGTTCTTTTGAATGTCTTCCATCAAACAAGAATGAAACAATTCAGATATATACATCTAAAAAATCCGTCTGAAATACCTTTTACTTACAGGCAGATTTAAATAGAAAGTACTTTCAGAAATGATGTTTTGATACTTCAGATGATGTGAGTGGGGGAACAAGTATTAGACATTAAATATTCTATTTTTAATTTTGTGCTATTGTAGAAGTTACATAAGAAACTAAGTAATTCTTGGAGTGAGAAGCAAGTCCTCAGCACAGATAACAAAAATAGTTGGGCAGAGAAGTCTGAGTGGGATTTGGTGTCCATCATGACAGACAATACCAGTGTAAAATTTCATCCCTTTTTCTTTTTTCAGGTCATCAGTATACTACAGTTTTGGTCATTGCAGTTAATTTACCTTGTGAAATTTCTCACAGTTTGTTCTTGAGACTCAGTAACTTGGATGAATGGGCAAGAAGTGTTAGATGAAATGTGAATGGGAATAAAAGGAGAATAAGCCGGTGCATTTTGTTTGCACAAGTTATAGAGCTTACACTCTTATAAAACACTTGGATTGAATCCAGGAGTGGTCAGTGTCATTGTAGACAACCCAGTTAAGACTTCAACATCCTCTTCAACTGCAGTCTAAAACCTGTATTTCAGGTGCTTAGCGGTGGAAGATATCAAGAGCTTACTGCCACTTCTGAATTGTGATTGGCCTTTAACTGGAGCTTCTCTAACAATGATTGCTGCATCTCATGTATTAAGAGTGAAAGAAAGTCTTGATAAAGTGACAGGAACAATTAAAACCAACTTAAACCTTTCATTTGAAAAGAAAGAAGGAAAACCATGATGTTGTTTCCCCCAGAGTTGTGTATGTGGAAAGATAAAATGAAAGTACAAGAGTACCAGTATTTCTCTCTGTAGAGACAAGAGCAAAACTTTAAGAAACAAGGAGGGTTTAGTTATATGGGAAGACATAGGAGTTGAAAGAAGGTAAAATAAGTGGAACTCCGTCTCTCACAAGAGATTGCTGCAGCAGTAATTTAATTATATTTAGAATGGGCTGGAATTTGTATAGATGGCATGTGCAATTATAAAACACTGTTTCAGAGGAATACCAGACCTTGTGTTTCAGTCTTGAAGACAGTGTTTCTGCTGTTAGAACTCCAGGATAAACCTTATAAAAAGAGGAAATGGTTGGACATCTGCATGTGACAGCATTCTTGTATCATCTTCCAAGATACAGTCTATGGTCCCATTATTTTAAGTGAGGTTCTGGACCAAGTGAGACTTAAATCTTTTTTTTATGGACATTCTTACATGCCTTGGCACTTAAATGTCAGGATTATCCACTAAGGAAAAACCTGTCTGTTAACTTGCTGAAAATATTTCAAAAAATTAGTGAAAAATGGATGTTGTGTATCCACTTTAATTTGTGTCAGACCTATGGTAAAAGCATTTCTGTTTCTAATAGTATCCTTACAGGACATCAACATGAAAAAAGCATTCAAGAGCTCAACAGTTCAAGACCAGCAGGTAGTTTCAAAGAACAGCATTCCAAACCCGGTGGCTGATATTTATAACCAAAGTGACAAACCACCACCTCTGAATATTCTTTCACCTTATAGGTAAGGAAATATTTATTGTTTAACTTCTTGTACCATGCCCTTTATTTCCTAATTGTATGCAGAGAATAATTATAGCAGAAGGGAAAAGCTATACTGATTGTTGAGATTTGATTTTTCAAGACCGATAAAACGTAATCGTCAATCTGCAATAATTAATCAGTTTATTTTTTAAGAATGGTATACCACAGTGTTTGCAGTGTATTTAATTTTTAAGAATTTTTAATTGGAAGGTAAATGTGTAGGATTTAGGACCAAGGGATGTGTTTTTTCTCCTGCTACAGACAGTGGTGGTATTTGTTCATGAACATCCAGTTAATAAGGGTTGTTATTTATCAGCTTGAAGCTTGGGTGATCATCAAATGTAAGTATTCTGCATTTAAAGCATAGTAATTCATGTATTTTTAGCTTTTCTTCTGCTGTTTTTCCAGGGATGATAAGAAAGATGGATTGAAATTCTATACTGATCCTTCCTATTTTTTTGATCTTTGGAAAGAAAAAATGTTACAAGATACTGAAGATAAGCGAAAAGAAAAGAGGAGACAAAAGGTAAAAGCAGAAACATTATAGCACATTTGTGCATTACAACTTTATGGGCAGCTGTCCGAACATAAAAATTTCCAGGTCATACTTAGTATGTGTGTATGGAAAGATTGTTCCTCTTGTGTGGCTGTAGATTTAGTGCATTCCGTTTTTATAGCATATCCTGTCTATTTTAAGATGGCAGCAAATGAGATTTTAGGAGTGCTGTGGTTATCTTCCAAGATGCTGTCTTGAATCTTTTGCCAGTGTCTGTTTATTGGTACCCAGAAAAATGGCCCTGCTCTGCTCCAGAAAAAGACACTATAATGGGAGAGGAAAGGAATTGGAATTTGAGTTTTTTCCATTCCAGTGTCCCATTTTTTCCATTCTGATTTTAAAGGAAAAAATACAGATGGTTTTCTAAGAATTAATAATATTGCTTGAGCATTTCTCTATTCCTATAGAATTATTTCTACAAAACTGTATATAAAAATTACTTTTAGACTTTAACTTAGGCAACACATCCTGCTTATTTCCATCCATGGTATATTTTTTGTAGATTTTAATTGTCTTATTGCAGTCTACAAATACGCTCAATTCCAATCATGTCCAATTATAGCCGTACCTCACAGAAATACCCCTTGATAAATTCTAGCAGAAGTGCTATTTGATTTGATTAAATATATGCCAAGTCCAACTAAGAAGAAAGCAGCATAGAATTGAGTAAGTTAATTTTGTGATGGTAAGAAATCTGAGGTTTAGCTTTCCAGAAGATGGTTTTCAAGCATTTCATGATCTGCATCCTTTGGGAGAGCAGGATGGTTTGGGTGAGATGTCTCCCAGGCACACTTTGTTCTACAGGTTGCTGAACCAAATGTCCTTTTTCTTTTGATCTTGTCCTTATGGTAGCAGTAACCAGGAATGAATCCAGAGCATTTATTAACAATTTGATAGCTGAACTTAAATTTTCAATCTATTAAATGAGAATTCTTTACTTAATTTGTGCTCTACAGAAACACAAAACTTGATAGTTGTTGGGAAACTGTGCGGGTGAAATAAATGTGTATTGTTTAACAAAATACAAGCTAGATATCCAAATGCCATCGTACTCAGCTGACCAAATACAGTGAGTTTTTAGCCTCAATTTTTTAGGTGCTTGATGAAATCTGAGAGTAGTCCCTGCACCAGAGAATCAGTTTTCCAGTATTATTTTGATAATTTGCCCTAAGTGCTTGAGCTGTTGCAGCAGGTGGTTTATGAGCTGTTTCATTTTCTTGCCTCAAATATGCTTTTTGTTTTTGTATACAGTTTAATTGAAAATATGTGACAGGCTTCCTCTGATTTGCCTCTTTCAGGCAAACTTTTTTCTGAAGCAAAATGCAATTTTAATTCTTTAAGTTTAAAATTTGTGTAGTCTGTTTTTTTATTTTCCATAGATCAGTGTCTGTGAGTTCCATGTAGTTTTGACTTGGTATGTATCAATAGTATTCTAAATTGAATGGCTCTAGGTAGGGCAGTTGTGATGAAACAAAGGATAAGCTGTTCTAATTTGCTCTTCATTGTGCTGGCTTTTTATCTGAGAATAATTAGCTATTCAAGCAAGTAAAACTTTTAAATTTGGGAAGCTTGTATTTCAGAAATGATTTTTGATGTTTTGATAGGATTTTATAAATTTGTGGTCAGGAAAATACTCTAGACTTGTGCTTCCAGTTTTTTAAGGTATTGCAAATACTTACTGAAGCTGCTTTTTATTACTAGCTCTTAATTCTTTATTAAGATGCTTAAAATTTTTTTGCTAATTCTTGATGCACATATCAAACTTACAATTAACCCTGTTTGAAGGCTCTAATGTGTTTTGTGTTTGCTGAAATAATTTCCTGCCAACGTGAATGACTTTTTTTCTGGCTTAATCTACATCACCCACTTGCCTGCCACAGCTTCTATTACAGTTAGTTAAAAAAAAGTAACTCCTCATAATATTACTTTGATTTTTCTGAGAAATATTTCCAGTTGTGATTATATAGAAAGGCTTCAGCTCCCCTACAACTCTGTCATCTTTGCCCTGGGTAGTAAAGCTAGAGCTGTCACCATTGTCAAGGGAATGAAACTGCTACTGGAACTACTTAAAACTATTCTTAGAGGTACATGTAGCTTTGTCAGCTGCTAGTAATAGGAGTGCCCCACTGTTTTGGAAGACATTTAATGTTTTAGAGATGTATTGCTATAATATTTAACCAAAATATAATTACTGGTAGGATTTAGTACTGCTTGACTGAAAAGGATTCAAGTGTGTTTATTCATTAACATCGTTGCAGATGCTGATGTGGAACAACCTGCCCAGCTGAAATCTAATCCAATTAAAACCATCTAGGCTTTGTGCTTATTTTTTATTATTTATACATCCATATCTATTTACCTTCCGTAAAAAATTTGATGAAAAAGTAGTTATCAGACATCAGAAAGGGTGTGATTCTAAAAACTTTGTGGAGGAAAAATATTTTGGGAGAACTGATTAAGAGCCAAGATGATCATTGTTATTTAACATAAATCAGACCAGAAATCTGTTTACTGTAGAAATGAGCAAGAGTTGTCAAAACATTTGGTGTTGAACTTCAAGAAATCTTTTCTGTCATTTTAAATGTTAGCAGGGTCAGCAGGTCCCTCATGCAAACATGCATGAACGAGCAGGAGATCCAAAATAAGGACAAGGAAGCCATTTGTTAGTTTTTTTATTAGTTATGTAATGCCAAACACATTATTTCAGAATTACTTCCTCAGTGCTATTCAACAGTTGGAGTAAAAAAACCTGTGTTCATCTGTGGTGAACTTCTTGAGCTAGCTTTCCAACTATTATCCCTTATTTTGTGGGTCTAGATTCCCCAGTAAAAGGCTTGCCTACCAGAATTTGACCAAGCTCTTCTCTCAATGCAATTCATTGACTGCATTCTCAGAATAGCAGTATAATTCTTTCCTGAGAAACTATTTTTCTGGAAGCCAAAAGCCTAATACCAACCTACTAATGGATCAGACATGTATTCTAAGGTGTGGGATCTAGAGCTGACGGGAAAAAAAAACCCTGTGCTCTCATGAATACTGAGAAAAGGAGTCGTAGTCCCTTCTCAGTCTGAATTGAGCAGTCTTGTTCATTTTTTGTGCTGAAGCACCAGTATGACTTTTATATTGATACTGAGTAGTCAGAAGTAGGTGAGTACAACATTTCCAAGGTGTGAAAGCATTTGGTCCCAATATTAGGAGATCATGCTATCAGTGAGGTAAAGACAAATAGGTATGATGAACACTGACAATGGTTGAGCATGATGTTATAGTGAAAGATAAAACCAGCCAAGTTTGTCATGAACCAATCAAGCTGTCTTGCCCATACTGCTGGCCTGAGTATTACTGACTCACTCCAGAGAGGATTAGTGTAATTCATTTTTATATCAATGATGAGGAGAAACTAGAAGGAATTTTGGTAGTTAATTAGAGCTAAGAAGGGAGAGGAAGTTAAAACAAACAAAAATAATTTCACATAGACTAGGGAAGTGTGTCCAATTTCTCCCTGGCCGACTTCCCCTGGCCCTGTTGATTGTGACCATAATGAATAACCAGAATAGCTCTGAGCTTATGTAGCATTCTCAGAATTTTGATTTTCAGGAGATGAAAATTACAAGTGCATCAGGGTGGTCTAAATAAAAGACATGATATCAGAAGAAACTCAACTTTCTGGCTTTTAAAATTGGTCACATTTTTGTATTAGGAATACCAGGAGATTGTCATCACAGTAGCACATGAATCCTTACAGAACAAAGGCAAATCAAAAGTCCTGCTACTAATGAGGTTCATAGTGTAGGGAGATATTCTTATTTTAGTGCAGAGAAATTTTATGAAGAGTTGGCTTCACCTGTAAATCTGGTCTTATTTTCATGCACTCTAACTACATATTAACCAGCTTTTTTCCCTTTCCTTTTTCTCTCTCTCTTTGCATGCTTTATTTCTCTTGTTTGGACATTAGGAGCAAAAGCGTATAGATGGCACCACCCGTGAGGTGAAAAAGGTTAGAAAAGCCAGGAACAGACGCCAGGAGTGGAATATGATGGCATATGACAAAGAGCTTAGACCTGACAACAGGTTGTCTCAGAGTGTGTACCATGGAGCATCTTCCGAGGGATCACTGTCCCCAGATACTAGGTCTGTTTACAGCAAAGCTGTTTGTTGTACCACAGTTGTATGTTCAGCAATACTGAGTAGAATTAGGTGTTTTTGCAGGATGGGAATAGTTAGACAAAACATACAATGCATGTTTAAAACATTATTTTCAAATTTATTTTAAAGCATAAATGATATAACAGATTCCATAATGTTTTTTTCTTCCTCAGCTTGTCATGAGCATTTTGTCATCTTAATGTTATATGTTGCAGAGAAAGAAGTGTTTGCTGCATGCTTTGTATTTCATCTTCAGTAGTTGTAGTTACCAAGCATTTAAGCCTCTACTACATAATGTCAGTAGCTCTTCCTTAATGTCTAGTTGGTTTGCTCTGCTGGTACCTTAATAAATATTTTTCTGTGATCTACTCAGTCGAGAATGCTTTTGCCTGTAAGGAATGCTTCGGTGGAAGAAGAGTTCAGCTTTTTGATGTTACATTAGTCTAAAAAACAAGCTAGCAAACCAGATGAGATGTTACTGTTTGAAATAACAAAAATATCTGCTTAGAGATATGCAGCAGAATTCATCTTGACTGATTTGAGATTGTCTTTGAGCTCAGTGAGAGTTACCTGATATGCATTGAAGTATCAGTTTTTACATTAAGCTGGTTTCACCAGAGGATTTTTCCACTTATTTTGTTTCCTATGTCTGTTTTGATTAAGTACTACCAATAAGAATAGAAATAAATAGGGTCCACTGGAAAAAGTGTTTAAATTGTTGAATGGCTAGGTTAAGTAGGCAGCTACCACTGCAAGAGTGTGGACTGATACGTTTAGTCCACTGCCCAGTAGGAGATTAATTTAAAAGAAAAAAATCATCTCAGAACTTTGCGATGTTGTGGTCTTCGTGAAAAGTCATGAACCTGTAATTGAAACACAGTACTTGATATTGCTATAGTCTTTCAAAAATGTATTTAGATTACCTCTCTGTCTAAAAAATGTTGTTTGGTTGGTTTTATTTTACAGTTTCTAGTGCAAAACTTTGTCTTCTGTTAGTCTTAATGAAGCACTGCAGACTGACAAAGCTTTACATGGTTGATCTAGTAAAAGCTGCGGATTTTTTCATCAGGAGTTCTGTTTCACACTTTTTGAGTCTTTTTTTTTTTTTTTTTCAGATTTAACACCTTGCTTCCAGGATTCCTGAGTTTTAATTATTGTATTGAAGTGTTTTTATCTCCCAGCAATGTCAACATGTATTTGGCTGTTTGCAGATATATGGCATTTGCAATCTGATTTTTTTAAGCAGAAATCGTAGGGATGCATCTGTGTTGGATTTTGATTTTGTTTGTGTGACAGATACCTTGTACTTACATACGCCTTTTATATTTTATAAATCATGGAGTATTTTACATTTCAGTGAATCAAATATCTGAGATTGAATCCTGAAATCTGTTTTACATCCATAAAGGGTTAATTCTGAGAATGGTAGTGAGGTGTGGAGAGAGAGCTTTCTGTTTTATCACCTTGGAGTAGTCTTAAGCTTTAAAAAAACCCATACATATAGAAATATGTACTGGTTTGAGAGACATTTTCATGCTGCCAGCTACTGCATGAGCAGTGTTTTGTAAGTCAGGTCCCAAAGAAGTGTATTTGGTTACACTGTCTTTTTTTTTCTACTGCTAAAGTTAACAAAAAAGGTTGTATTTCTTCTTGTTTGCTACTTTTAAGACTTAAGCATTAAATGTTGACATCCCGGTGTTTGGACTGTGGCAATTTACAATGTATTTGTTATACTTATTGTACTTTAGAGAGAGAAACACAAGCTGAATCCAAACAGAAACCAGCAAATTAATGTGAGAAAAGTAAGAACAAGAAAAGAAGAGTGGGAGAGAAGGAAAATGGGCATTGAGTTCATGAGTGACGCAAAGAAAATGGAACAGGCAGGAAGCATGAAAGAGGACAAAATGCCCAAAGGGTTTGTTATTTTGTTTTGCTCAAAGCCCTGGCTTTTTGTTGCTTACCTTGCTTCCAGTCTCACAGATAAGTGCATCCCTTCACTGTGTTCACTAAAAGCCAGGCTGCACCATTGTTCATTACTAAAACAAGTCTTCACAGTAATGGGATGAAAAGATCCTTTTGCTCCCTCTCTTGGGCTTATTTGACAGAACATCCTAGACTTTGTATCTTTATGAACTCTCTGCTCAACTAATACTTACATTTCCCAGTTTCTTTAAGCTTTTCCAACAAAATTAATTGTGCAAACAAAATAAAAAGCATTTTCTAACTTTCAAAATTGGTTTTCTCTGCAATGGTAAAATGTGTTCTTCTGCATAATTGCAAGTGCTTGTAGTATTGCTTTTATTTTTCTGCTGCCACTGTTAACTTGAGGCAGGCTGGTAAGTATTGCCATTTCAAACAGTGGTCTGTCAAAATCATTGACAAAAACCTTAAGCTTCATTATGGCTACTAAAATTCTTGTGCTTTCTGTGGACTTAAAAGGGAGTGGTACTTGTTAAATTGGGGAATCCTCTTGCAAGAAAAATAATGCTGATTGTATTTTTTTTAGCTTGTTTTGTCAGTTATTTAGCTAATGCCCTGTTATACTCGCATAATCTGCTCTTCTGCATCAATTTACTTTAATTTTAGGTCCCATGCATCCGATGTTACAGATTATTCTTATCCTGCTACTCCGAATCATTCCCTCCATCAGCAGATTGCAATGCCTTCCTATGGAGCAGGAGATGGTCCTCAGTACATGGCAGCATCCCAAAGCCATGAGCATGAATACAGACCACCCTCCACCACTGTACGACATGCCACTTTAAACAGACCTCAGCAACCACCTCCACCTCCACCCCAGCCTTCAGATGGCCAGCACAGCTCAGTACCTGTGGTACCAGCAGATTATGGGTAAGTCTGATTTATTCTAGGGGATTCTTGGCAAAACCAGAGGAATGCATGTTTTTCGTAACCATCATAGTGTATAATACATCAAAGAAAAAGACCCCAAATACATTAGTTACCTCCTTGGGGAGGACAGAAGAAAATTGGTATAATTTCTATGTATGAACTGAATTTAAGTGAAGAAATAGTGAAAGCAGAAATCACCAAGTTTGTATTGAATTAAGTGTGTATTGGTGAAGTCAGTATAATTGTAAAATATTAAGGGTGCCTAATACAATATTGAAGAAGGGATAATTTTCCTTTAAAGTGGAAAGTAGTTGCAGGATAATTTGGATAATATTTTAAACTTCAGGAAATGTGCAGAAGGAGTATTGTTGATTGTGATTAATCTGGCAGTCTTTGTTGCATCCCTGAAATCCCTAAAAGACCTTTTTAGAGAAGCTTGTGACAGAATTGGAAGGAGTCTTCTCAGACACAAATTCTGGACTGCCACAGGAGGAATGCCACTTTTTTAATTCAAGACAGAGATACATCAAACGCCTGTGTAGATACTTTGCCTGAATGCATTCAAAGGAAGGCTTGCTCCAGAGTTTTAGTTCTCCTGTAGCAAGAAAACATCTGTTTTATAATGAGCCTGTTATTTTGTGTAAATAGCTTAAACTTCTAGGTTGTAACCCCAGGAAAGTTATAGTCATTCTTGCCTGTGTTTTTTACTATGCAAGCCAAGATTTGTCATCCTTGCTTGATACATCATGGGATGGCATTTGCCTGATTGATGGCTGTCATGCTGCAGATGACTGAGTTAGGAGTGACTGCTCCAGCCTGCCCTTTCTCTGTTGTTTCCAGTGTGTAAGACATTACTGGACTTAATCCTCAGGTCCATGACCATTGTCGGGGTGTTGCAGTTGTTATACACTGGCATGTGTCACTCAGTGTCATCAGTCACTTTACTTCAACTCCTGTTTCCCGTATCTAGTTCTTTACCTACTACATAACTCTTACCAATTCTCTTTTTCTGACTAAGATTTCTTTCAATTACATTTTAACACAGAAATGAGCTCTCCCCTGTGCCTCCTATTTAAAGAATCGATCAAATGTATCAATTTAATTAAATGCTATTTAAACTGATAAATTTAACTGAAGAAATATGTTGCACTGTGACACAAAATAACTCATGCACTCACACTAAGATCAAAAACGTAAAAGGAAGTAACTTTTATTTCTGACCTTGCAACATATAAAATTCTAAAAGTGACAGTGAATTGGAAGATGAAATTACTACTACACTAGTCAAACTAACAGTCTATCTATTTTCTCCTCCCATAAAAAACATTACAAAGCAATCATTATTTACATAAACAGTGTGTGAGAACTCCAGTAGAAATATGTTAACATCAAAAAGCATAAAAAACTTTTTAAAAAGCAAGACAACAGAAGAACATGAAATACATTTACCTTTGGGTAAATATTTTCTTTCATACTTTCCATTGTTCTCCATGTTTGTGTCCTCTATTACCTCTTGACCTATGGAATTGAAGGGTGTAGTCTGCAGTTTTCTTGGTCCCTTCTTCTTCAAAGACTTTGCACTTTACAGTCCCACAGAGTAGATGTTTAATAAGAAATGCAGCTTCATACTTAACTGGGCAGGAGAGTTGAGATAAAGAAGCTCACTTTGTAGCATGCTGAAAGGACACTGCCTTTAACTTTATTTGTCTTAAATCTCAGTAAATCAGCAATATTTGAAAGTTTGTCAATTCTTACATGTATAATCACTTGCATATTTAAGACATCAGTGTAAATTGAATTTTTTTTTTTTACCTGAGGTTGGATGAGTACAGTTTAAGAGACGATAATTTTGGAAGTTCTAACTTTGAATGCATTAAATGTTTTTGTTCTGTTTTATATAGGATGCTCCCAGCTCAGATGGTGGATTATTACAATCCTACAGGTCCTCCCCCTCCTCCTCCCCCTCCTATGATTCCTTCAGCACAAACTGCATTTGTTAGTCCTCTTCAGCTTCCTGTGCCACCTTCCCATTCCGGACTGGTGACTGTCTCTACATATGCATCTACTCATCCTCCTCCTGCTGGTGGGCTTGTTGTCACTGCTCCTCCTCCTCCCGGCCCACCTCCTCCCCCTCCAGGCCCTCCTGCTGCAGGTGCATCCCTCTCTTCCTCCCCCATGCATGCTCCTCCGGCGTCGGAGGCGAAGCAGGCACCGATGAGTGATGCACGGAGTGATCTGCTGGCTGCCATCAGGATGGGTAAGTGCACACTGAGTTTAAGGTATTCCTTTTTTTCAGTGAGAGCACAGTGTTCTTCCACTGAAATGGGTTTGTGGCTTCTTTTCCCAGCTGGGAAGATTTCACTAACTACAGGTACTACACACCTGTTCTGATATTTGTCAGCCATGTGGTTGGATTATTTTCTAGCACCTAAAGCTACACAGCTTTGTCAAGCATGTTCTAGTGTTTGTGTGGGCATAATCTCATGAACACAGCACTTGTGTTCATTATGTAAAGTGCCAGTACATGTACATGGATTTTTGCTCCTGTTGCAGAACTGAATTACCCAGTGCCAGACTTCAGCCCACTGATTTTTTTAACCAGTGACTTACAGCTCTTCCTGACCTCCCTTACAACATGGAGCTGTAGTCTAACAATATTTCCAAATACAGTTTTAAAAACTTTCATCTTCAGATCAAAATGACCTGTACAGTCTTGAATATTTAGGTTCAACATATTGTTGACAGTTTTAGAAGTCCAAAAGTATTCAGTCTCTGAGAATTATTTCCCATCTGCCTTTTTTGTCTTTCCCTCTTCCTTGCTCAAGGAGGCTCTCTCTATCAATGCATGCTTTGTTTTTTCCCCTCTTTGTTCCTGAGTATTTTGTAAGAATACAACAAACTCATCGATAACAGTGTCAAATACAAAATCTCTTGCCTGGAAAACCTTGAGAGTGATTGTCTCTGCAGGAATTCAGCTGAAAAAGGTGCAGGAGCAGCGTGAGCAGGAGGCGAAGCGCGAGCCCGTTGGCAATGACGTGGCCACCATCCTGTCGAGGCGCATTGCCGTGGAGTACAGCGATTCCGATGACGACTCCGAGTTTGACGAGAACGACTGGTCAGATTGAAAGTGGTCCAAGCCTGCTGGCAGCTATATTAAATACTTGGCTTCAGTGATTGCTTTGTTAGCAAGATGTAAAGCAGGACGTTGACATGTATTAAGGCTAGTGAGGGAAGTGCTAAAATTGAATTGATATTATTCAGAATGCTGTAGCTTAGCAACTCTGGTAATAATGATGTGATTATGCTTATGCAGATCAGAAACTTGTCTTACTTTCAGTATTTACTGCATAATACTTAAGTGCCACTAAATGTAGCAACTCTTGTGCTGCGTGCAAAATATGATGCAGTTGTTGCACTGTTACAGAACCAGCATTTTATTTTACTTTCCTGTTCTTGAAGGGATAAAATATATTTTTTTGACTTTACATCTTATTCTTTTAATTATGTAAACTTAGATACTTGTGAATTGGTCTGGTTGTTAGTCTTTGAGGGCCGCTAACTGTATGGCTGAGTGAAGTGTCAAGTTCCATAAATGTGACTTTAGCTTTTTTATTAGGTACTAATTTTGCCCACCTTAGTCTATTTTTAACCACTTCTGGGCTTAAGTTTTTATGCATACATAATTGATTTTATACTATCTTCCTTTTTATCTTAAAAATGTAGCAGATGATGAAATGTATACTTTGAAGAATGAACCCACGTGATCCAGAAAGAACATTTGGTGAGCAGACAGATCTGTCTGTAACAGTACCAGCTCTAAGTTGCTGGTTGCTTGTTGGTAAGAGTGTTGGGGGAGTCTCTGCTGGGTAGCAGATGCATGTCCGTGTTGTAAATGGAAATGAAAATACCTGTAGAGCTTTTCAGTCTTAAAATAAGATCAACTGGATGCAGGATAGACCTGATGGAAACCCTGTGGCTGTTACAGTGCAGAAAGGCTACTGCTATTGCTGAAGATTGGAACAGTCCAGATCTAGCAATCAGATACATTTCACAAGTATTAAACTTGGTCTTTATGCCTGTAGGTATAAATGTGTGTAAATAAGTTCTATTGTGGTTGATTTGTACATGTGTAGATGTGTGGCACATTGACTCAGAGCTCTTATTTTGAATGTATTTCTTTCCCAGTACATCCCATAGATAAAACATGGGCAGTTGAAGCAGTTTTGATGGCTGTTGAGGTACTATGCCTTATACACATTCACTTTCTTAGTCCTTTCCTAGGCATAGTTGTTTCCATAAAGTCTGCTTTGACTGTCTCTGTTTTCCTTATTTTCCATTTTTTTAATCAGCCATACAGTATTAAAATGGTTTGTTTTGGTTTGGTTTTTTTTTGTGGGGTTGTTTTTTGTTGTGTTGTTGTTTTTTTGGTTTTTGTTTGTTTTTTGTTTGTTTGTTTTTCTGGACCAAGAGTCAGGCTGCTGCTCTGCCTAATGAGGCTTTTAAATTTTATTCATAGCAGGGGAAGATTTCTTTCCTTACCAGATTAGTTTTAATCTTTGTAACAGAAGTCTGTGTAATTCCAGGTCTAACATTTGGTAAACCTCCTTTGTTCTGTGAGGGCCCGCCCCATCTGTTCTTAAAAGAAGTATGTAAAATAAAAAGAGAAGTGGAAGGTGATTATCTAACCTGTGTTTACACCATTAACAGTTTTAGTCCTGAGAATGTAACAGTCTAACACAATGTTTGCATGCAAACTGTTGGCTGCATTGCTGTTTAATCTGCATATGATTTTTCAATCCTTGGTGGCTGCCTTTATGGTAGAAGGATAACATGCTGCCTCAGGGCTGGTGTTAAAATTTATGACACAAAATGTGACCAATCTCTGCGTAGTGGTGAGCAACCATGCTCTTGGTAACCAGGGGCAGCTGAAGGTACTTGCTGATCACCGTCCCAGTTGGAGCTGGTTTTGTTCTTGCCTTAAAATGCAGAGCTGAAGTGTGCTTTGTGTCCTGGAGTCTGAGGTCTGTGTGTCCACCAGGGAGGACAGAATTTAGGCTGTAGCCTGATGGTGTCTTTCATCACCATGTGGCAGATGGCTTGTCCTTACCATCATGGTGTGCTTGCACAGTGGCCTGCAAAATGATTCTTTGTAGAGGTAGCTGAAGGTGCAACTGGGACCTCAGTGTTACATCACTGCATACGTGGTGAGAGCACTCTTGATGTTATTTTGATACATGCTGAAATTAAATGTCTCAGCAGAAAATTCTTTCCAGTCTTTCCAATTTGATATGACAGAAGATCTATTTTATGAGCACAGAAGTTGGATGTGTCTGAAATTTTGTAATTTGTGCTTATTTTAAATAATAAGCATTAAACAAGCAATCAGTTTGACCAGTGAGGATAGTGTAGATTTTTCAGGCATAGTAGCCAACCTGTTTTTCTGAATTTGCAATGTTGTAATTTTCCTTTTGGTATTTTATGGACAAAATGTGAATTGAATTTAGTGATGTAAACACTATTCTAGGCTGTTTCTATCAGTTATACTTCGAGTTGTGCGTAAGTAACAAATATGAATAAAATCTCACTTTTGAGCCTGTGTTTCTTTCCTTAGATGAGTAAGATTTTGCTGTTAATCTTTATTTTAACTTGCCAATAACAGAAGTGAAAACATAAGACTTCCAAATGCTATATCTGATCCCAAAGCATGATGTTGCTGGGATGAAGGATGGAGTCTACAATACCAGATTCCTTTGAGGTACTGCTGCTCCTGCTAACATCCATACTTGGTTCTTTTGCAGTCTTGATTCAAGCTCCAAGTTCGTGGCTGGTCTAAGCAGATATGAATTTCTCTACAGGCAACTTTAGGGATTTTTTCCAGTGTAATGCATTAAATGTCGGCTTTGCTTCCAGAAAGAACAGAAATAGGCAGAAAATACAAGTTACATCAGCAAATCTTCTCGCCCACTTTTTAAATAAGAAGTCATCTTTGTAGGTTAGTGACACCCAACACAATACTATAAATACAAACTCATGTAGGCCTACTAGAAAAAATACTTTAAATTTAATCTTTTAATTGTAATCAGATTAAAGCCAGGAGAGGCTTTTCATCCTACTGGGAAGAACTTATATAAACCAATTGTGTAATATAGTAGGTTAATTGTAAATTAAACAGATTTGTTTATGCATCTTAGACTCAGTTGTTTCTTGGGAAAATAAATTAATCTTTATTCTGTCTAACTGAAAACACCAGTCCTCTGGCTCTCAGTTCTTACTTCTCTCAAATTTCCCACTTTTTGATTTGAACTTAATTCAATTAATTTAGACCACAATTCTTAGCACCAGTTCTACATAGAAACTGAATATGCAAGTTTGAAATTTTTTTGGTTCAAAGGTTCTCTTAGTAAAGCATTTATAACTGCTTGTTGTAGCTCGGTTGGAATTAGGACTGATGGTCACTCAGCATGCTGCTTCTACATCTTTTGTTATTGTCCTTTGAATTTTAAAGAATTTTCATGGAACTAAACTGAACTGGATTTTTGGGTATTTGAGATTTCTCTTTACCAAGATGAATGGAGAAGAAAAATGCCTTTGTAAGAAGTGCATGGTGTTGAGCACAAGCTCCAAATTGAACTCATTTGCGGTATGCAGATGGAGTTGTGAGGGAAGGAAATATCTCCTTGGGAAATTGGTGCTTGATGTATTTTTCAGCTATGTTCTCTCTCTTGTGCTGGACACTGTTTTAATAATGAAGAGGTGTTCTTTTCCCCTTGAAACAACATACCATAGGGTACAGGAAATATGTAATTTCTAAAAATGTATAAAATCTGACTGTGAACTGAACTGAGTGTAAACCTGATAATAATGAAGACTTCATTAGAATCCTATGACTGGAAGCTGGAGTTGTACAAATTAAATTTTGAGCTCGGGTATTACTTCCTAGCCAAGAAGTAAGATAAATATTAGAAGAGCTTTTCCAGAGACAGTTTTTTACAGTGAATTTTCTTTAAGGTGACATTACACATTTTTTCCTTCTGAAAAACCACACAGAAATTCAGTCTGCTGTAGTCTGCTTTGGGGAAAAGTGCTTGCCTTGTGGGGGTGCGGATTTTTAATTCTGAGTCAAGTATTCCTGGTAAAAGTGATTCCATACATACATGAACTCAAGTCCAAGGATATTAAGCATATTGAGGCAGATATGTATTCAGGTACTAAAACACTGAAGGTGATATATAGGGAATAAAAATAAATTATGGTCCCTGCTAGAATCCCTCAGGCCCTGGTGTATGCTGCAGAACAATCATAAGAGACTTGAGCTTACCATGGAACACCCTTCCTAGTTTCCGTGGACTTTAAAGAAGTGTGGCTACTCCAGAAGGACTGTGGGATCCCAACTGCCCATCTTTTGTTAAAAAAGAAGAGGAAGACCAAGAACACTGAGAAAAAGTCCTTTAGGTATAAAGCAGGGAGAAGGAATTTCATATCTTACTTTCTCTATTAACAGGCAGAGAATCTCTTCATGTGCTGTCAAGTCTCTGTAGGTTTCTCTGGAGAAATGTGTTCTCATCTGTGGGTGACATAGATGCACTCTCCTACAAGTGGAAAGTGCTCTCAGGTTTGTGCTGGGTTGGGCTTTTCAGCTACGTAAGAAGACAACTTGTCCCTAAGACTCTTAGCTAAATATAGTCTCTTGGAGATTACTGTAACTGCTGCAGATAAATAGAGAACTTCTTATCTGATTAGCCAGAGTAGGGTGGAGTTCTGTGCTTTTCTCTTGTCAGGGGGTTATGTGCAGAGTGATTTGGAGATTAGAGCTGAGGGCCACTGTTCTGAGAAGTCTCAGCAGCTTGTCTTAAGCATG